>NC_025688.1:23130261-23149828 GCF_000633955.1 Camelina sativa
AAAAAAAAAAAAAAAAAAAAAAAATCGGAGGATTTTGGACCAGTTAAAGAGAGAGTAATTTTCATATATATGAAAAACGAGGTGTGTTGTTATTTATGGTGAGGATAGAAATCAATCATAGTTGTTTTTAAAAAAAAATCTACAGGGTAAAACATTTGAGCCATTTGACTATTGTTTGTTGTTTAGGTTTCTATTAAGCCACACAGCAAAAAGTTCTATAAATATTATTTTCTTCATTTCATGGAAAATATGTTTTTATTAATTTGATAACAGAGATACATAATATTTTTTTTTGGAACAAAAAAATGAATTCATCTACCATCAAAAAGAAAATAATGATTCAACTTCACAAATTATCATAACCCAACAATTATATCCCAACAACTGATAATATCCTCATAACAAGCGATAGTTAGATTGGTCTAAGTTGGAAAAACCTTACAAAAGAAAAAGAAGGATGGGTTTAAGGAATTTGCTTTAACGTTATTAAATATTATTAATGATGCTTTATGGGCAAAACAAGCGATGAATTGTATATAACTCTTTCAATCTTTCTTACAGTAATGGAGGGCAATAATTCTTCAGGATGACGACTAATTCCTTTGGCAGGTCAAAATCTCTTACGCAAAGGTGTAAGAAATTTCTTAGGACTTCTATCTTTTAGTGGAAAGTTCTCTCTAGCTGCCATATTGTCCACGAGCCGCAAAGAGATCTGAAAGTGATCTCTCTACAATTAGATTATGATCACTCTGATGAATTGATCTCGTTAAAAGCATACCACCAAATCACTTTAAATTATTTCCAAATCATCTCATAATTGGATCAATTGGGCTGGCATTAACTAAATTAAAAGATGGTTTTAATAACATTGTTGAGATTGACATAGTAGACAAGATAGAAAAAATCGTTTCCAATGCAACCATATTGCATATATATCTTTACTTCGCTTTGGAATGGGTTTCAACCATATATAATTGACTCAATGTCTTCTTCGTAATATAGTTCTTAGTTGGAGTAGAATACCATCTTTTCAGTCTACATGCAATATGGACCACTTTGGACTTGGAAGTGTTTCATCAAGATAAAATTCATAGAGTAAGTTATCATCAAGTATTACATAGATTTGAAACTAAACACACAGACGCACACACTATATATATTACACACATATATATAACTTTTGTTATAATTAACTTTATATGTTTATTATCTAAGCTATCATCAAAATGCTAAAAAAAAATAATTATTTTGACACTGTCTACATTATGATATTGTGGAAAAGAAGAAATGGTTATTTTCTTAAATTGTCCCTATATATGGGAGGGGGTACGTAGGTGCCTATGTGTTTAAATGTGAGCCGTATATGTTGCATCGACATCATGGGGCCAAATCAACATCATCGTCAAATAATGGGTATACAGTGTTTAAGAAGATTATTGAAGTTCCATTCTACTTTTTTTTAATTATATAACTAGACCATTAATTGTGTTAAATAATAATAACATTAGGATTAGGATTGTAATAGTATATTTTTACTATTGTCAATTATACCAATATTTATTAAAATCAAAATTATAAATGGTTACGAAGTTTTTGACAAACTATGCAATGACCATGTCAGATACATGTAATTTTATGGTTTGTGATAATGTTCTTAGCATGTATGTAGTCCGGTTTAAATTCGAGTGTTTTATACTGTTAAAAATAAATACATGTTTGTTCTATAATTTTAACAGAAAAATATTTATTTTGAATTTCTAAACATACATTACTAAAATGAAACAAGTACAGACAAAATTCACAACACATTACATAATACTTGTTAAGACCATCTCCAATGAGTTTCTCTATTTTTTCTCTATAATAGAGAAACTCTTTAATAGAGGTGAATTTTACTCCAATTCACTTCTATCATCACCTCTAAAATAGAGATTGTTATTTTTTCTCTATATATAGAGGAATCTTTTGTAGAAAAAAATATACGTTCTCTATAAATAGAGGAAAGAATAGCAATCTCTATTTTAGAAATAAGAATAGAGGTGGGTTTGAGTAAAACCTATCTCTATTATAGAGTTTCTCTATTGTAAAAGAAAAAATAAAGATGAGTTGGAGATGCTATAAAATAGAGAGGGAGTAATATTTCTATTGAAAATGAAGTATATACATAGATTTCATATACTAAGAAAATTATAAGTATTGTAATGATTATGAAATTAAATAATTATGCATTGAGTTAAGTAGTGGTTGCATAAATCTCTCATAGGTATGGCACTCCACCTCTTCTTTGGTTGTTAGTACTCATCAAAGGTGTGGCCCTCTTTTTTTACTCACCCTGACCTCTCTCCTCATACATCGTTCGAGGATCATTTGGGTTAGATCGGCATCTAACATTAGCAAACTCATGGCAATATGCACACTATAGAGTTACATGTTATTGTCTTTGGAGATAAAAGAATTCTAGTATCCCCTCTTGTAGCACAAAATCAGCTCATGTTATTATTATCAAGGAAACTCCACTCATAATCATCTAATTTGATACTTTGTCTTATCGTTTCTTTTGCATTCCTATTTTTAATGTAAACTTTCAAAGGATCCTTAGAAAACAAAAGAGAAAAAAAGTTCTCTCACAAATAGAATTTGGTCTTGTAATAATCTACATTAATTACGAGAAAGAAAAACCTATCCTGTCGTATTTTTACTTTATTTTTTGGATGGAAATAATATGTGATTAAACATGTTGATGTGATATATCCAACGGTGACATACACAAAGCCGGGGGATCCTAGGTGACTAGATCCTCACACTCCAATTTCCAAAACTAGATTATTTTCATCTTTCCGTTTTTGACCAGATCATTATATTCTTCAACTCAACCTGCCCACATAAGTGAGATAGATATTCATCTTTTATTTTTTCCTAACCTAAAAAACAAAATTAATGCATTTACTGGAAACATTGTTCTTATCTTCTCGAATGATTTCAGATGGTAATTCACAATCAATGGTTTAAAAATTGGACCGGAAGCGTTCACGTAAGCTGTTTAGATGCTATAGGTTGAAACTTGATTTGATTTGATTGATCGGTTTCGCGTGAGCCTTGACTTTTGTTGTTAGTTCTATAATTTAATGATAAACGAGCAAGTAGGTACGTCAATTAGGATCAAAGTCCGTGGGTTAACCCGGTCCGGTTCTGAAAAATACTGGATTTGGTTTTAAATTTATATGTCAAAAAATATCGGGCTTTTCAGGTTCAGCCTGTATAGGGTTTTTTTGGCTCAGTCCGATCGGATTCGGATCATCCCGAAAAGCCTTTAAACAAATATATTTGTATTTTTGTTAATATATTTATTTGATTGCAATATTTGATTAATAATTTATTGTAAATAAAATTTAAAATTCTAATTTTAGTTTTCATGTTTAATCTAAGATATTTTACATGAATTATATATTGTTTTATTTGATTAAAGTATAAAAATCTTATTTAGTTTTTTTTTTTAAAATTAATTTGGTTTTAGAGAATATAGATGAGTTATTAAAATTTTGATTGATTTGTTTATAGTGCACCTTTAAACATTGTTTTTCAAGAATTATAAATTTGAATTTTTGATCTGTAAGATAAGCCCGGAAAAACCCGAAAAGCCATGTTAAGGCCGGGTCCGGCCTTTGAAATATAGGCTCAGAAATATGTCGGGCTGGACCGGACCGGACTCAAACTTATGCGAGCTTTATGGGTTTCGGACCGGACGAGCCTGATTGACACCCTTACAAGTAAATAATAGACAAGCATTTAGATGTTTTAAGACATATAATAAATTTGTAATTTATACTGTAATTCGACATATTAATCATTTACAAAAAAAAGCGTTGGAACGCCTTCAATCTCATAGATAAAAACTATACATTCATTTCTAAACCACCTATACACTACAAACGTCTCTATATGAACAATGTGTATCTTCGTGTGATTCCTGAAGAATTAACATCAGTCGCTCAAAGGAAGTTAAGTCAGTAGTCTTAAGTCTTAACACGGTTCAATGATATATTAGTTACAAGAAGTTGAGCGAAAAAAATAGAAAAAAAACCACTAACCTAGCTACAAGGATCTCGTTATATGTATAACGTAATCATTAGTTTGAAACTTATGGGGTACGCAAGAACAAATTGGAGTGAAGATGTTGTCCTTAGGATTGTTTCTTCTTACGGTAAAAAAAAGTGACTAAAAAAGTATATACAAAAACGTACGTAAAAAGAAGAAGGAACATACAGAATTGTTCAGAGAATCTACAGATGACGTTGGAAATGGTGGGCTGAGGCGCACGTGCTACGTTATGTCCGTACTGGCGCCATTGTACGAACGAGACGAAAGTGGAATTTGTATCTTCTGATAACATTGTTGCCTTCCCAAAGGCCAAGCTACTTTTTACAAATTACAAATCTTTTACAATTTTCCATTATTTGTGGTCTATCAAACGTAAGAGAATAATTTTCTTTTACTATATAAATGAAAAGGGACCCCAAGAAACATCAGTAAGGCTGAGGCGATGTTTTATGTACTGCCACGCATTGGTGTTTTATTGTTTTCATCTTATATATGTATCGATGAAAACAAGTGTAATAATGTATGGGTTTCATTTTTTAGTGTTAATTTGGTATATGCCAGTCCCACTGGAAAAGATGCTAGTTTAGTGTACTATCTTTTAAATATTTTATTTTCTTAAATAAATAATATACATTTGATATTTTGGTGAATGATCGATTAATATGTAATCGACAGATTACGCACATGTTCACATGATAAGATTATATGGTTGAATGTATGACATGAATATAGAAATACTTATTCCGACAGCTTTGCTTCCAATGACATTTGTTGAAATTAAACGTTAGTGAACTAGTACTTATTGAAATGCAGATGCAGGCACCTAGCTATATACACATATCAACTCTAGGGATAAGCACGATCGATGTTCACAATCAACTTCAAATATTTTTCCAATATCTTTTTTCCGACAAAAGAGTCCAGATTTTAGAAGAAAATATCATATTTGAAGAAGCTTTAGTTTTGTTTATTGTTTTTTTGCACGATAACCCTTTCATGGATTGATGAGTGATGACGACAGGTGGTCTCGGGTGACCCAAAAAAAAAAACTATGAAAAAAAAGAAACAGAATTTTGCTAATATTCAGGACTATCCAACAAAATATTAACTCACAAAACTTTATAATTATATAATTCAATTCAATAACACGTGATTGAGGAATAAACCCCACACAATCTATGGATTAGCAGGGCCTAGGAGTAATCGCTGATGGGTAGCCCAATATGTGTCAATAGTGTTAGCCGCTATTTATTTATTTTTGGCGATAACCAAGTTGTGCGGTGGTCATCGTAACTTGACGAACGGGTAAAGCATTTGCTGTTAATAATACTCTTCGTCTAGAGTTTTTATAAGTGATTCGTTATTTTGTTTAAACAATTCATGTTATGAGTAGGTGCGTACAAGTATGTGTCGGAGCTATGGAGGAAGAAGCAATCGGATGTGATGAGGCACCTGCAACGCGTGAGGTGCTGGAATTACAGACAACAACCTTCCATCGTCCGTCTGACTCGACCAACTCGTCCAGACAAAGCTCGTCGTTTGGGCTTCAAGGCGAAGCAGGTGACTTGTTGTTGGAACTTGTTTCCCTCTCAGCTTTTGTGTTTTTGGTTCTGAGTTTAGAGGTTTAGGGTTTAACGTAAGGTGTTTTAGTTCTTACATGATCTTGTTTTGCTTTGTCATGTCAGGGATATGTGGTGTATAGAGTAAGAGTAAGACGAGGTGGAAGGAATAGGCCAGTTCCAAAGGGGATTGTGTATGGTAAGCCAACGAACCAAGGAGTGACACAACTCAAGTTCCAGCGAAGCAAGAGAGGTCTGTTGCGGAGGAACGTGCTGGGAGGAAGCTAGGCGGTCTGACAGTTCTCAACTCCTACTGGATCAACGAGGACTCCACGTAAAAATACTACGAGATCATCCTTGTGGATCCGGCTCACAACGCAGTGAGTAACGACCCGAGGATCAACTGGATTTGTAACTCTGTTCACAAGCATCGTGAGCTTAGAGGTCTCACATCAGAAGGAAAGAAGAACAGAGGTTTACCTGGAAAGGGTCATAACAACCACAAAAATCGACCCTCACGTAGAGCTACTTGGAAGAATAACAATACTATCTCCGGCCTCCTTCGTTACCGTTGATTCTCTTGTTCCATTTTTGCTCTTTTTGTTTCTTGTCACTTTGTTTTTTTTTTTCTGTTCTAAAGCCTGTAGACGTTCAAGTGATTTTACGTATGGATTATAACATTTCAATCAAACTGAGAGTAGTATTACAGATGAAGCACATACACAAGTCAAGTAAGCAAGTTATTAATTAGTCCAAGTAATAGTCTATATAGTCTATATCACAGCTTGACCTAACTAAATAGCTAAACGATTAGATGAAGCTAACATGTGACTAGAAGTGTGGATTTTATATGGATCAAGTGAAACTTGCTGATCATTCAGGTTTCAGAGGGTTTCGGTCAGAGCTATAAAATATGTTACTCTCTCTCTCTCTTTTCTCACTTGTCTTGAGGTCCACACAAGTCGTGGCCTTTCTTCATATATCTTCCAATAATTCATCAATGTCAAAGAACTCGGCGGGATTCCACAGATACGGAAAGTCACAGTCTTCATTCGTCAGAGGAGGAGGAGGAGCAAGAATCGGTGTACTTTGTTGTTGTTGTTGCTGTTGAGTAGTGACACCATGCTCTTCCACATTACTGAATAATATTGCATCACTGTCTTGGTCCGTCATCACATTCCCGGATATTGTTGAATCTTGACCTTGAAGAGCAGGAAGAATCGGTGTACTTTGCTCTTGTTGTTGCTGCTGAGTATCGACACCATGTTGTTGTTCCTCCACATTTTTTAGCCATGCATCGATCATGTCAAATAAGTCGTCATCCTTGGACGTATCCAACACGTCTTCTTGGGTCATCACCATCCCGGATCTTGAATCTTGACCTTGCGGAGGCGGAGGAGGAGGAGGAAGACTCGGCTGCTGTTGTTGAACGCCACCATTTTCTCCCTCTAGCATTCTTATAAGTTGCTGATACGCAGAATCATAATGAGGCTGCAGTTGGTGTGAATCTGACCGGGCTGCCCAAAACTGCCATTGATGAGTTCGGTAAGAATCTAGCGGGCCTGGCCAAAACTGCTGCTGCTGTTGTTGATACGCCAAATCACGAGGCTAAAACAGAAGTTGTTGATAAGAATCCAGCGGGGCTGGCTGAAACAGAAGTTGTTGTTGATACGCAATATCATGGTGAGGCTGCGGTTGGTAAGAATCCAAAGGGGCATGCGGATACTGCTGCGGTTGATGATACTCGACAGTAGGAGGCTGCTGCTGCAGAACCTTCTTCTGCTTCTCATTCTCTTCTTCCTCTGCTTTCTTCTTCTTGTTTATTGCTTGTGTACTCCGATAGATCTTGCACATAGAATAGTCCTACACGCATGCACCAACCAAAATAAGACTCACAATAAAATAACATAAAACTTAATATATAACTTGGGAATCAAGAAACGCATATATACCTTTACGTCATCATCAGCAGAAGGCGGACACTGATCAATCCAGTATTCATGCATCAACCAACTAGTTTTTACGCCATTAGGTTGTTTCCCAACGTAGTATGATAGTGCGGTTTTGTAACCAACGAGGCCTTGCCCAGCGTCAATCTTCTTGGAAGCAACTGTTGCGTGCCAGTATCCACCTTTGTCGACACGTTTCTGCCTTTTTCCTCCTTTACCCATCTTGTTCCTCTTCGATATAAAGAACCAATATGTATCATTACCCTTCTTGAATTTTTCTACGTACATATTTCCAAAACAAACATAAGTAAACGTTTGCCCAAAGAGAAAGAAGAAATAAATTTGATAAAAAATAAGAAGTAATTAATTTGTTCTACAAGGAGACGACAAACCTGAGAGCTGTTCTGGATTGGACTCGTAGATGTTCACGAGATGTATAGAAAGGTTGGCCAATAAGTCTCTGTTTCCGCCCAAGTAGTCTTGTTTCCGTCCAAGTAACGAGATGACCTCCAAGTCGTTTGGTCTATAGTTGAAACCTGGTGGAAAACAAGGTCTCGTCGAAGGAGAAGAAGACAAGTGATGATCAGCTGAAGAAGAAGGAATCTCTGACGGTTCCGGTTCCGGCAAGGATCTTTCTTTACGCTTGTTTCTTCCATGCATCGACATCTGAGTAGCTTTTGGAAAATCAACTAGATAGAAAGTATATTTTGTAAGAGATTCAACGTAGGTTTTGTATCTTTTTATTTATAAGGCTTGTAATAAGCCGGTGGCCATATATATGGATTTTATCAAAAAAAAATTGAAAAGATATATATGTAGTAATTGGATTCGAATAAGATTTGATATTATCTTTGTTCATCAAAATACAATTTAAACTTTTTATATATCTTTGTTATTCAAAAATAAGAGAAAAAAAAAAGAATTGACCGATGCTAGGACATTTGTGGGGAGCTAAGGTTTGCGTTGAGATGTCTCATTCTTAGTTTATTTCTTCTGTGTAAACCTTCACTCTAGTCTCTAGCTAGGTTGGATTGAGAGCTTGCGTCTGAAAGTTATTTTGCAGAGATTGACATTCGTTTACCAATATGTGTATCAAAAGCTTTCAGTCGGAAAATTATTGTAAGGGATGATATGGTTCGATTTCATCACTTCTCATGCAACGAGACCTATAAGGATTAAGGAGTCTAGAGGGGCTTTTGTAACTAGAGAGGAGGGCAATCAAAGAGGGACACAAATAAAAACAGAGAGAGACAGAGTGTTTTGTACTTTGCTCAATAGTTTGTATCTTTAAATTTTCATGCTCTAATTCTTCATTTCTTTGTGTAAAAGAGAGTGAGTTAAACAAGATCAAACAAGGTTTACTCTATAAGAAGAATGTAGAGTTGTGAAATCATGGTACCGAAATTGACTAGGTAAAAGCAATAAGGTTAGAGTGAGTTGATATAAATGTAATGTGAATGAAACAATAATAATCTTTTATATACAGAAACAATATGTCAAATGAAAAAAAAAGGACTCCTAATACAGTTTGCTGAAGCCTGAAGTGATCCCTGAGTCTCCCAATCGCGGGAACAACACCTCTTTCTCAATCAAAACCTGGAGGTGAGAAGTTATCTTGCGGAACGAAACCCACACAAAAGGTGCGCAACAAAATGCGTATGCGAAAACCGACAAGGCTCTGACCACTCCATCAGGGTACCAAGGGAAGGCCATGACGAGAAGCGTCCCGAGAATGCCGAGCCACGGAGTGAGAACAGGTAACGTTGGGAGGAGGAGAGTGTTGATTGGAATGGAGGAGAGAGCGAAAGAAGCCATCAAGTAAAGCGACCAGCCGATGAGTGGGTGGATGGTGTGAGGGATGGTGAAGAATGGGAAGATGTAGGCTGCAACTACAGAGAGAAGTGCGATCAACTTGAAACCTGCTTGGATCGCTATTAAGTTGCGGTCAGAACGGCGATAACATAGCTTGGTTATATTCGGGCGAGCTAGTCGTGTGACCAGTATGATTCCAAGGTAGAACACTGCCTGAATTATGGCCAAAGGCATCTCTGCTGAGTACCTGTTTCAAGATCACACACAGTATTAGATCTTGATATTAAGCCATTGTATTATCGAGATTAAGAGAGAGTCACCATCCTTTCAAATTTAAAATTACCCTAGAGTAGTGCGGCGCTGCTCGTGCCATGAGAGCCCTAGTGGAAGAACAGGCCATGACCACCAGTACCATGGCTTTAACCAAACAGCTCCTGGGAATGTAATCACACTGTTTGGTCCACAAGGTATGTTCCATCTTAGTTTAAGATCTGAGAGTACCAAGATGAGATCATGTTATTACATTATCCAACATTATCCAAAATGTGTATTATTATAGACAAGATTAGAAAAAGAGACTTACAGAAATAAGAAGCGTCCATTTGGTAGCCTAGGGGAAGTCTCAAGTGGCCACTAAGCACAGAACCGTTACTCGGAGGACGAAAGAGAGGCTGGTCAAGAAGATCAGAGAAGTAACTGACAAGGAAGCCTTGATCAGCTCCATCCGGATTCTTTCTCCCAACTCGTAGCTCATGGAGCATGTCCTTGAACATCTCCACCGATGGCTGCAACACGAAGAGACCAGTGTGAAAGATGCAAGGGTTTATAAAGACCGCACAGAACCGTCCGCACTGGAACAGCTCATCGGTTTTCTTGAGGAAGAGGTTGTCCGCATCTAGCATGACCACACGGTCGTAATCAGTCAAAGCCCAAGCGTAGAGCTTGTTCAGAGTAAGCTTGAATCTACTGTTGAAGTTGGTCTGTCTCCTGTACGGATTATCCACATTTTCAACTCTCACCACTTTGGCTCCATCTTCCTCTTCCCTGCTCACACACATACGCTCGTTAGTACCTTCACACACACATATTCGGTACCAACATCTGCTTTATGCACCCATGTTTTCGTAAGTACATATATTCTTATGTATTTGTTTGTGCATATAAGTCCAAGTGTTGCTATAAATTATTATAGGTTTGTTATTATTATCCGAATTGTCCCAAGGGACAAACAAATAATTATAGGTAATGAGGTTGAGATATCGACGTTATGGCATGATCTATACAGCAGATTGGCCGGTCATAAATTTAATAAAACAGCTCCTTCCTGTTTCCAAAAGGCTTTTCATTTTTCTTTCAATCAAAGCGCTAAAGTCAAACAACTCTCCTTAACTTATACTGTATGCTTTGCATTCAATTGTAATAAGAATTTATTGTTTTTGATCGCTTTTGATTCCCATTCTCTTTACTATACGCATCTTCTAACTTTATTTGGGTGAATTGTTGACTAAGGTTTTTACCAAGATCATTTGGTTTATTGATTGTTTTGGTACTCAATACCATTCGATCCCCTTTGTTTAATCTTAATCTGTCTATAGAAAGTCAAATGATTAATAACCTACGCGTGTATTATCTAATTATAAAAAGATTGTTTTTAAAACTTATCATAATACTAATTATTAATTAAAAACTTATGAACAAAACAAAAAAAAAACTTTTTTTCCAAACTAGACGACACCTAACGAGTTTTGGAGCATTCATTTTCTTAAAGTAAGATAATTTCTATACAGATAGGCGCGTTGTCATATAAGTATATGAGAAGATATAAATGGATAGTTGAATGGGTGGGTCTAAGTCTCAACTACATACATATCTACTCTAAACCTTTGATTCTCCCCAAACTTTTAGTAAGGACCAAAAAAAGGCACAGAAGTCTTTAAAGTTTCTTTTGAATTCGTGAAGCCAATCAGAAGAAAGAAAAGAGTCGAAGTTATAAAGAATACTATGCAAACCTCCTAAACCTATATATTTGTGGTCACGATACTTTCTATGAATAAGGTGGTCGTTTTCTCATCGGAACAATTTTCTAAGCTTACTTCAATTTCTAAGAAAATAAATGTATCAAATCAAGAGTGTCCTACAAGATGGAACTCGTGTTTAGAGAGTTTAGTAAAGTTCATTTAGTTTATGAGAAAAAAAAACAAAATAAAAACTACAAAAAAGGAAATGAAGATTGTATATTCCAAAGTAAGTTATATTTGGCAATTGGAAACGGACAGCGTTTAATAATGGTCGGAAGAGAGACTTACAAGGTTTGAACCCATCGGAGAGGGACGTCGAGAGAAGCGATGACGACAAGATCAGCTTCCACGTTGAGACTTCTCAACGATCTGATCAATACACGAGTCGCCACGTAGAACTCGTAGTCTCTTGGCGTACCCATGTACATCATCGTTGCGTAGGCGTTCTTATGCTCAGGCCGCCGCGTCTTTAAACCACGATCTTGAACCGTTACGACCGCGTTTGAGGTATCTATCGCCGTTTCTTGCTGTTGCGTAAGCAGCGGCTGTCTCTCTCGATACGCCGTCGTATCGATTATCAAAAGAGACAGAACCAAACACAATATCGTTATGCCTCTCTGCAAACCCATTCTTGATTTCTCTGTACAATGTCCGAATTGCTAAAACAAATAAAAAGAATTATGAAGAATGTGAATTTTATTTTCTTTTAAGGAATATGTAAACGCATACGCGTATATATATAGTGAATGTATCAAAGAGAGAGGGGGAGTTTCTGGGAGACTGTGAAGGGTTAAAAAGGTCTAATGGGTGATTGCCAATGACAAAAGTTATTATACTAATCAAAACAAATACTAATGGTTGAGCATATATTCCTAAGTTGCTCTCAATTACCTAAAATAAGTTTAATTGCTAATTACTTGAAATTAAAAATATTAATGCTCATTATGGTAATTTCTGTACTTTCCATTTTCCGAGACAAATCTATCACCGTTCATACAGCTTTCTGTATTGATCGAATTCTACATTCGTCCATGTAATGAGTAATCGTTTTCAAAAGAAAATTTCGAAATCTTTATAGTAATTGATAACTTTAAAATATTTAAGATTTTGATTCCAGGTTATATAAGGGTTTAAAAGACAAACTAGCTGGCACATAGTACTATACTACCTCTCTTTAGTCACATTTTTTTGACCAAGGGAGATGTGTAACGCTATGTTTAGTCTGTAACGCACAAGAAGATGATGAATTAAGGTTTTGCTTAGTTTTAAAAGTATATAATTAATTATGAGGTGGTGAGTTATGAAAGTAACCGATTTTTTTAATGTATTTTGTTGGCAGCTAATAATAATATTATGGAAATGGTCAATATAGAGGACCATGTGACTGAGCCGTTGTCCTCTTGGCAAGTGGTGTGCAACTGCAAGTCTCAGCCTAGTTCATTATATTTGATTTCCACTACATAATTCAATGTTCAAAGTCAATTCTGTCAAGAAACATATATATATATATATATATATATAGCCAACCCAACCCATTTCTGATTTCTCTGTGTGTGAAAAAAGGTAAAAATATATGGTGTAGGTAATTGGTGTAAAAATGGTGGAAATGAGAGGAATTGATATAGAAAAATTATTTCAATAATTAGAGTAAAATAAGGAGGATTTTTTCTCTAATTGTTCCTCTTTTTGGACAAAGAATAGAGAAATGGGAATAAAAATGTTCCTACTGATCTTTCTCCTATAGAATAGAAATGTTGTCAAGACTCTACACACCCTAAGACAATGACGGTATACAGTAAACACGATCGTATATAGTGGAAAAATGGACTCACAATTACTTACCAATATACAAAGTAAAATGCACTTACCATATGAACAGTTATCGTCATTCTATATATTCCCTCCGTATCAGAATATATGATTTTATGAGACTTTTACATAAATTAAGAAAAATACTTAATGTTTAGCAATAAATGCATTATTATTTAAATAACATATTTTCATAATTATTAACCAATGTATACTTTTCGAAATTTGTAAAATATTAAAAAAGTATATTATTATTTATAATAACATATTTTCATTATTATTTATAAAAATTATAAAAAGCCATGTATTGTGATATAGAGGGAGTATTTGTTTTTTGTTTTATTTTGGCACTTTGCATTTGCTTGTTCGATCATTTCCATCTATCTTGCGATAGTTACCATGAAAAAATCTATTGTACTTTTTAGGTTGTGACTTATAAACACACAATAACCATTCCATCTTGTATATTTATAAGTAGTTAAGTACACATGGATATTACTTGTAATATAGCACAAGATTAAGTCTATTATATTGGCGGAAAATTCTTTAGCAAACACAAGAAAAAAGGGGGAAAAGTAGATTAAAGGGAAAGAGAAAGGAAATGGAAGAGTAACGTTGATTGATTTACGAACAATGTGACATGACACGGTTCCTCTTCTTTGTGTTGTTGAAACCGCGTCGGTCCATATTGTTGTCTTCGATGAAATGGTCTCCGAGATGCTAACGGATACCCCAAGTGTCTCTTTATTCTGTTGACTTGTACTTGATTAAACTCTTACAATCATGTCCGCCAGATGCACCTTTTCCTAATCACAGTCTTGTTAATTTGTCATCTCTTTGAAACCGATTGTTTTGTTTGTGGGTCAAGATTAAATTTGTAGCTTTAGCCAAAGCCTTCTGGACATTTGATGCGGCCCATTAACATAGGAAAATGGGGTAGAATTGAACAATTCATAAATTAAGGTGTCAAAACTAAAATTTAAAGAAATATTAGGGGTGGAAAAAGAAAAGAAGAATGGACTTGGGATTCAAGCAAGGGGGTCAAAGAGTCAAAGCGAGCTTAAGCCGAGAGAGAGAGAGCAGCAGCGGTGTCAAAAACCTCATCCGCCGCAAAAAAACCCACTAAAACCCTCCGGCGCCGGAAACATCTCTTCTTATTATATCCCTTCCCTTAATTATATTCATTCACCGAAGCGATTGAATCGTACCGTAATGATGGGCGGGGAAGCAGCACCGACCGGGCCACCCAACAGAGAGCTCTACGCACTCCTGAATTTGTCACCTGAGGCCTCCGACGAAGAAATCAGGAAAGCTTATCGTCAGTGGGCTCAAGTTTATCACCCTGACAAGATCCAATCCCCTCAGGTTTGCTTCAATCAAAATTTGTCAGTTTCTAATTCGATTCTGATGTTCTTGGTTTTGTTATCAATTTGGCTAATTTAAGATAAAGGAATTAGCTTTACTTAGTGGGCTGATTTCAGATTTTGTGTTTAGATGAAAGATGCGGCTACAGAGAACTTCCAACGCATATGTGAAGCATATGAGATATTGTCGGACGAGACTAAGAGGCTAATATATGATCTATATGGTATGGAAGGCTTGACTTCAGGATTAGAGCTTGGTCCAAGGCTGAGTAAACCTGACGAGATCAGAGAGGAGCTTGAAAGGATTAAGAGAAGAAACGAGGAAGCTAAGAAGATGGCACATTTTCAACCCACTGGTTCAATCATCTTCAATTTGTCTGTCCCACATTTTTTAGGCGGTGATGGCATCATGAGAGGGTACTTATTCTGTTTATTTTCAAGTTTTTTATGTCTTTTTTGGTGGTAGCATGGTTCTTGATTTGGGAGAGACTTACTAGTCTGGATTTTTGTATAGCTAATAGTTTTTGAGAACTTATATGATCTCTTTCTCGTATATTATGTAGCTGTGTGTATGAATTATTATGTGTGCTCAACTCTAGTCTTGACTACTTTGTTTCATTTGAGGTAAATTTTGGTTTTTGATTCGTTTTTCTTTATTTTTGTGATTGCATCGGTAACTGTCAGAATGGTTATGGCTAGTCAAGTGCAGTCTCAGTTTTCAAAAGATGATGCTATTGCCATTGGTGGAAATTTGGCGGCCAATGAAAAGTCTGGTGGTGGAATTGCTACTGCTATTCTGAGACGTCAGTTTTCTCCAGTGTCATCCATTGAGTTTGTCGCTTCAACGGGTTTGCAGTCGCTTATTGGAATGCAGACAACACGGTAGGCTCATGAGTTTTCCTGTTAAATTTATTTTCTGAGCATCTTTAACGGTTTATATGACTATATGGGTTTCTTGTCGGGGCAGTCAGTTAACCATACATTCAACTGCGACTATCAATATCTCGAAGTCTTTGAGTGATGGTTCCATTAATCTTACAAACACGTGGACTCGTCAGCTTTCAGAAACTTCAAGCGGAAATGTATGTTGTTCACTCTGTTATGGTTTTGATTTGACTTTGTTAAAGGGCGAGATAGCAGTTTACTCTACTTTCATGTATTTTGTTTCCTCCAGATTGAATTGGCACTGGGTATGCAATCAGCAATTACAGTCGGATGGAAGAAGAGAGATGAGAATATATCTGCTGCTGGTGACTTTAAGGTACGCTGACTGCCAACTTGTATTCCAACTGTTCCACCTCGACCATCTCTCTTACTTTCTTTAGTATAATCTTGCTTTTACTAGATTGAATCTGGTGGACTTGGAGCATCAGCACGTTATACTCGTAAAATTTCATCCAAATCTCACGGTCGCATTGTAGGTAGAATTGGAAGGTATGTTTTACTGACACATGATCCTGAGCAACCTAATGTATGATATGCAGGAGTATTGAAATCCTCTTTAAAAATGTCTTTACATGTGTGGAAAAATTAATGTTCAGTACCGTAACTTTTTCAGCAATGCTCTTGAGATTGAAGTTGGTGGCGGAAGGAAGATTTCCGAGTTCAGTACCGTAAGAATGATGTATACAATAGGAATCAAGGTAACTATTCTTTAAACCTTTAGAGCCATCTAGCTATTATGCAATCTGCTTATTTCTGGTACTCTTACACTTTTGTTGTAGGGTATTTTTTGGAAACTAGAGCTACACCGCGGAAGTCAAAAGCTGATCGTTCCCGTAAGTGATAATTTCTTCCTTTTATTTTTCTTGTGGTGGTATCTCTGCTGTTCCTCAGATAAGATTAGAACAGAGTGTGTTTTAATCTCTGGAGTAGAATATATTAAAAATCTACAAACCAACAGAACAATCCAAAAAGCCTAGGGATTGAATGTACAGAACCATCCTTAACTCTCCTTAACCGTAAACTCATCTCTATTGTGTACAAAAACCGACATCCATGTTATTCTGAGGAAGTCTTTCACTTTTGACACCTTGACATATCTATGATGATTATCTTTAAAACGTGCAGATTCTGCTCTCCTCTCATTTAGCTCCAGTATTTGCAACTGGAGCATTCATTATTCCAACATCTCTTTACTTTTTGTTAAAGGTGAGTGATTGGACCCTATGAGTAAAATTAACTTTTGCTCTCTTGTTATATATGGTGTTTGTCTGATTAAACATTTTTCACTGTTCCACACAGAAATTTGTGGTGAAGCCATATTTGAGTAAAAGGGAGAAACAAAAGGCCTTGGAGAATATGGAGAAAACTTGGGGCCAGGTGATTGTTACTTACGAGTTTGGCAGCCAAGCAAGATTCATTTTGATCTTATTATGAATTTTTATATATTGAAATTGTGGGGTTTTAGGTCGGGGCAGCAAGGGCAGCGGCTGAGAAGGCCCAGCAATTGCTGCAAACCGTAGCCACAAGGAAGAGAAACCGGCAAGTTGAAACAGATGGGCTAATAGTAACGAAAGCGTTGTATGGTGACCCAAAAGCGATAGAGAGAAGACACGAAGGAGTGGAAGGAGTGGATTCAGGAGTCATTGATGTGACAGTGCCCATGAACTTCCTTGTGAGTGACTCAGGGCAGCTCAAGCTCCATGAGGGAGTGAAGAAATCAGGGATCATGGGTTTCTGCGATCCCTGTCCGGGCCAACCTAAGGAGTTATACATTGCCTATACGTGGCATTCTCAGACATTTGAGGTATCAGTTGGCGACTATGATGAGCTGAGTATACCACAAGAAGGCCAGTGAGTATGAACGGTACTCTCCAGTCTCCACTTTGTTGTTTTTATTAATATAAAAAAGACTTCTTACGGGGATTTGTAATCTAACCTCAAATTTTACATTCATTTCTTTCTCAATAAATTAAGCATTCTTGTTTGCCATAATCTTTGATTTAATCGTGTAGTTGTTATTTGGGTATCATTTTTCTACTACATATGATTTGTTGTCGCGTGAATTTTATGATATCACACAAAACTCAGGATATTTGGGTACTTTTTGTACTTCTATAAATCAGTGTAATGCATTTTGTAGCAAGTTAGAGAACTTTATAACTTGGACGCAAACAAAGAGAGAAAATGGAGCGAAAGAAGAGGTTTATAGGTCGAAAAAGGCGTTTGGCGTTTTGAGGAGTAGTTTGAGAGACAACGTCCTTGACTTGTTGTTGATGAGAAGAAAGAGAAACCAAACGTGGCCTGAAGTCACCTCGTGCCATGACCATCTTCTTCTTCAAATCAACCACGTATTCGTCGATTCCTGCCAAATCCCATTTTATTTTCAATGGTCAAATACATACGTTATTACGTTGGTCAAATGATTAAGACAGATAGGATTTTAAACAAAAGATCGTAGATGGTTTTCTTACTTCTTAAGAAGGGTGAAAAGGAGGATGCGAAACAGAAGGTAGCAGCCACGAAATTCTTATAATTAAAGCATATATATAATTCAAAGATATATTGAAAGAGCAAGTAGCTAAATTATGAAAACATCTTCGGTGGTAGTAAGTACGTAGAGAGCTCACCGGTCATCTTGGAAATAATCTGAGAGACTCTGTCTTGACAACGGACACATCCCACATCTGCGTATATCACTATCACTTGAAACTGATTTGGGACGAAATTTTGAGAAAAGTATTACTAATGGATGATCGAACAAGAAGTCAACAAAGATATGGTTTTTCATCAAACACAATTTGCAGAGATTAATGCAACCAACTGTTTCCTTACTTATTATCTTTCAATTTAAGAAGAACAAGAAGACAACTAGGAAACTTGAAAAGAAGATGCATGAAATGAAATGATATGATTGATAGAAAACTAAGAAAGAAAGATAAGAGAAACGTATATAGCAACTTAGCAAGCTGTATGAACAAATATAAAAAACATACCGATGGAAGTGAGAGTTGCTCGCAGAACATGAGGGTGCGCCGCCGCATCATCGTCTCCTTCATTTGTCAGTCAGATGATGGCAGAGCTGTATATATATATATATATATATGTATGGACTATATATTATTATTTTATATTTATTGAGGTTAAGGGTTGATCAGACATGGAGGCTTTGATAATTGAAGAAGGGAATGTATGTTGTTTTTGTATGTATTCGAAAAAAAGGATTCAATTTGTTTGTACACACTATTTTATTGAGACAAAGTCCCATCATTGCACGATTGACCCACAATCTTGTTGTATATGAAGGAACTTAAAAAAAACAACCATAACAAAAAGGTTGGTGCAAATAAAATAAGAGCCAGTAGATGACAATGAGGAGATGGACCGAGTCAGATGTTACATAATAATAAAATCGAGTTTATAGATACTATTCAGAGAACGGTAAGAAAAAGAGAAAAAGGTCAATACATGTTAAAAGCCACCATTGAACTTTTTGGTATTGACTAGACTAGTTTAATATCATCCAATTATTGTATGAATGAACAAGGTAGTTTCCTCTTAATAGATTGTAAACGAACAAAGCAAGCGTAGAGGTACACAAGCTACAGAATCAAAACAGTGAATCTCTTGAGTAAAGAAGAAGAAGAAGGAGTAATAATACAATGACCATTTAATCATCGACAAGGTAACAAAGATGTATGTTGTTGGCTGGGATGGAAGTTATTATTAGATCATCTTTATACATTAATGATGAATTTAGTAAAATCTCCTAAAGCTGTCAGTAATCAAACAAGAATGAAAGCAAGACCACTAGTAAAGCCTCTGAGGACTTCCATGGGATCCAGAACTTGCTAGTGAAATCAAATCTATGCTTAGCACCAACACCACCTCCACATTCTTCTCTCTACAGCTCACCTTCAAATTTCAATCCTACAACAATACATTAAAAAGACACAATGAGAGTTGAAACTGAGTTTGGGTCACAAGAGACAGAAACATTCCTATAGACGACCCCA
>NC_025688.1:23150181-23203785 GCF_000633955.1 Camelina sativa
CCCCCTTTGCATATAGTATAATCTTGAATCTACAAAGAATGAGACTTTCTAAATCAATGCAATAACTGGAAGTTTCCGATCAAATCACAAACTCTAATTCGAAATAAAGATCCCAAAAATTCAATAATGCCAAAAAATAGAATGATCACACGATTCTTCAATTCCCCCAAATCAACAATAAACCCTAAGAAGACCCCCACACAATTAGAACAAAAAAAAAAAAAAAAAAAANAAACGAAAGATTGGTGAGTGAGTAGTACTTAGTACTTAGGACGAAGAAATCAAAATCATTGGGGATCGTCTTTTTTGGGTTTACGGTAGTTCTCTTCGACGTGCTTGGCGACAACGATACCAGTGTTTGTGAGCTTCCGAATATTAGGAACGTTGTAGTTCTGTGCCAAGTACACCCCAAAAGCTGATCCCACCATGAACGAGAAGCAGCTCTTTATTATCCCCATTCGATCTCTCCCTCTCTCTCTCTCTCCCTTCTCCGCCGGAAGGGTTTACTTTTTTATTTATTTATTAGAGAATTTATATCCCTTTGATTTTGGACTTGTTAATAAACTTTTTAACTTTTTCATTTTCTTCCTAGTTTCTTCTCAGAATTGAGAAACGCCCCAATTATAAATTATTGTGTATCTTCGTCATCCTCCTCCTCAAACGTCGAACATGGCGGACACTGGTTTTACTCAATTTTGTTTCTTTCCGTTCTGTAGGTGAAGATTCTTCTTGATCAATTCTTTCACATCTCTCTCTCCGTAATGACATTTTGCTTTTATCCTCAGATGTTTATGGGCTTTGTTTAGCTTATTTGATTGTTTGTTTAAGAATCATCATGGGTTTGTTTCTATAGAAAATTGTGGTTTTAGTTGAATGTATCTCTGTAAATACTCATGCCATTTAACTGTCCCATTTACAACATTCCCCTTCCTATATAGATGCTGCTGCGTATGCCCTGTGCATTATTAGTATTGCTATATGTTTCTCAATTTTACTTTAATTTTTTCTAATGATTAACAGCCTCGTGTTCAAAGACACGATGGGAAAGGAGCCTTCTTTGGATGAAGAACCAATTAAAAGGTTACCACTTTTTTACAGACTTTATGAGTTCTGATATGCTGCAAAAATGCTGACTTGTGACCTCTTTTGCTCGCAAAATAGGTAAAAATGTTTCTACTTTGTATCCACTAGAGGCTCTATCTATCCCTTGTGAGGAAATTGAACAGGCGGGTAGATCTAAAGGTACAAAACTAACTTAACTGAATTAAGGATCTTTCATTGATAAGAGAAAAACATATATGGACTTTTAAATCAAACAAAAAGTATGACAAAAGCTTGTGAAAGAAGAGAGTGAGGTTGGTAATGTGATCTATGTAAATCAAACTATATACAGGTCTGTCTCTCATTGGACCATTCCGAGTCTGCAGCTTTAATCAGCAGACCGAAAACAATATCAAATGACAAACTAAAAAAAAATTTCTATGTTGTTGTTTTGTTTTTGCTTTGCATTGCAGCCACAACTGCTTAAGGCATTTCCACTTCACTGGGCTTAGTCGCCGGCCGCAACAAACTAGGCCTAAACCCTCCTTCTAGCAACTTCTCCACTTCCTCAAACTGAAGCCCTTTCGTCTCAGGCACAAACAGCCAGATGAAGAACAGCCCGATTGTTGAGGACCCCGCAAAGAGAAGGAATGTTCCCGATGACCCGACTGCTTGCGTCAGCGTCAGGAACGTCTCACTCACTATGAGATTTGACGTCCAGTTTGAGACTGCAGCTATTCCTCCCGCGAGCCCTCTGTATCGAAGAGGATATATCTCAGAGTTGACAATCCATGGGACTGTGCCCATACCTGGTGCATACACAATGATGTATAGGCCTAGGAAGACGATGGCCAAGTACCCGAACTTGCTGGGACAGCCGTCTTTAAAGTAGGTTCGGCCTTTAGAGTGGCACAATGCCTTCATATCAGCAGACAGAACAACGCATGCTCCTGGTGCGTACTGTTACAAACACACATATGAACCCAACATGAATCTCTGAAATCTAGCTAGTACTGTCTTTGTGTGTGTTTTGAGTTAAGATACTTCCTTACCTCTTGTGCAGAGTTGGAGCAGAATCCGCAATCGTATCTAAGACATTTCATACAGTTCCAGTCGGAGGGAGGAGCATGGGAGGCTGTAAAAGGGGCAAACGCAGGACAAGTAGCGTTTGGAGCAAACTTTCTCGAGTCCCTTGTATCGATCTTGGGAGCCTGGTTTGAGGCTTCATTGAAGACGACAGCCAAACTGATAAGACAAGATATGATCCCAAACATGGAAATGATCATAAGCTTGCGCCTACCGTAACGGTCCACAAACATCATACTTACTACCGACCCTACCGCATTGAGACCGGAGGTTATGAGAGCAAGAGCCATGGCTGTCTTGTTTGACGCGTAACCTGCAAACTGCAGAATAGTGGGACTGTAGTACATGACTGTATTGGTTCCCACAAACTGCTGGGCGACCTGGACGGTAACACCTGCGGCAAGGCCATGGCGGACAACTGGATTCGAAAGAGCGCCTCTGAGTTTAGCGGAATAGCTATGGCCGATAATATCCTCGTCAGCCGTCTCTGCCAAGACAGACTCCTTGAGTGCAGCTATCTCTGCTTCAACTTTCTCTGCAGGGTATATTCTCTCGAGTATGTCTCTTGACTCAGCTTTCCTATCATTTCTGTAAAGCCACCGTGGAGACTCGGGCAACGATAGCATGAGACAGAACTGAATGATTGCTGGAATCGCCGAGACTCCCAACATCCACCTCCATGTACCCGGTGTCTGTATTTTGTGATCAGTAAGTTAGAATACTTTTCAAATGTTACAAAAGAAGAAAATATATTTTTGTGAGTTAGTTGGTTGGTTACATGTACGAAGGCCAGGTTGATGAGATAAGACAGAAACTGTCCTCCCGTAATGAGAAGTCCGTTGGTGCTGACTAAAGCACCTCTGATTCTTGCAGGAGACATCTCTGATATGTAAAGCGGTGAGGTCATGGAAGCCATACCAACTCCAAAACCCACCAAGAGTCTGCCAAGGATGATGACCCAAGGTGCATGAGCAGCCACCATCACTATGGCACCCATTATGAAGAGCACATCCGCAATAAGAACAGATATCCTCCTACCAAACTTATCATTGTACCATCCTCCTATAGCTGCTCCAACAATGGCTCCAGCTGCAGTCATACTCACAATGATCTCCTGAAGCCATGTCTTTTGATCTACATCAGCAAAATCCTCTTTTATGTAGAGAAGCGCCCCTGAGATGACTCCCGTGTTGTACCCAAAGAGAAGTCCTCCAATACCGGCTGAGAGAGCCAGACGCATAATGTAAGGTGTCTCCCATGTCGTCCTCCACACCTCTGTGAACTTTACCGCCTCTGTTTTCGCTACTCCTTCCCCCACCATCTTCTCTAACTTGGATATTTAAGTTTTTGCAAAACCTTGAGCTGATTGATAAATGTTCAGTTCAGAAAAGATGTGTCCAGAAGAATGAAGGTAAAGTTCATTGATAAAAAACATATATATAGGAACCTGATGGATTGAGAATAAAACTCCAAGAATAGGAAAAAAGAAGAGTTTGAATACAACAAATCAGGTTCCATCTTCAGTTTTTAAGGATTTAGCTTGAGTTACAGGTGTAATACAAATTGTGTCTGTTGACTTGTAAAACTTTGTTGCCAGTGTTCAATCTGAATTCAACTGGTCAAAAAACTTTATCTCCAACTGTTTTCTACAACTGTTACCGCGCTATTTTTGGAACATACACAAAAAAATAACAAATCAATCAAAAAAACAACCTATACATTTCTTATATCATCATCACCAAAAGGGGAATTCAAAAGGCAACGGGATATCTCATTGATTATTGTTGATCGTACACCTTCTCTGCTCTTGACGTGAACGAACACTAAGATCTCTCTGTTCCTACCTTATGATAGTTATATGTATACACAATGTTGATTTAACTATAATGAAGAAGGAAGCAGGTTGAAGACCAAACTGTCTTCTCTTAACTAGCTGGTTGGTTTCAAGAAACATATGACATTTGTCTTGATTTTCATAATGCAAGAACATCTCAATTAACTTGAAATATCATAATAAAACTAACTGATTTTGATTGAAAAATTAAGCAATTCAGGATACAAACTAGAAAATTTGCCAAAAACAAGTTTTCATATTAGCTATAACAGATTACAGATTGTGAAATTGTACAAATTCATAACTAAAACAAAAATCGGAGCCTTGTAGGCTACAAGAAATTCAACTACAGAATCATCCTCAACTGTGAAGATAAAGTGACGAATACAGAACACCTTAGCCATCGGACATTGGTATTGACTCTTCAGAATCTTCAAAAACACCTTATCCATCGGACAATGTCTCAACCCCTCAGCATCAGCTACAAGTGAGGCAATACAGCTTCAATCGACATAATAAATCCATTATAAAACTGCCATCAACCTTATGTATTAATCGTAACAAATCATCAAAGCCAACCGTATAAACAATTTGTAGAAGCGTCCACACAAACAAAGCCAAACCATAAAGGCATTAGTATACAGCAACTACACTAACTCGGACCAATTTCATGATGCTATGCTTTAACTTTTGAGTTCATTTTTATCCTGCAATGAAAGAAACCTCTCATGATTTGGATTATGGTAGGTTCCGATACAACATGATTTTTGAGTTTAAGACAATTACGGATAATGAATTAACCATCAGGAACCATAAATTATCATCAAAAGCAATAAAGCTATACAGTCCGCATCAAGGTCAAGTCTAAAGACCATCATTTGGTTATTCTCATTACCCTTTCCAACTTCAACAAAAAAAAAAAACACAATTCAAAACAAAAAGGCTCAGAGAAAATATGGGTTAGAGATGGCTATCAGCACTAGAATCAGAGTGGTGCATGACATTCTCGTTCATCACTGCCTCAAAATCAAAACACAAACAAAAAACAAAACCAAAGAAAGCCTCAGAATTGCAGAAGTATCAACAAGACTTCAAAAAGAAGTCAATCAGTCCCGAAAGATGGTGTTCTTTTATTATCTGATATCCTCATCGGCTACATTTTAAAAAAAAAAACCCTAACAAAACCCTATTTAGATAAACTGGTATACAAAGAAATATAGAACTCATGGCCGGTCCCAAACGGTAAAAGCAGCGACGCCGCTTCGCAAGGCAATGGAATATGAGCGCCAATCAGCAAATACCATAAGACGGAGAAGCCCTAAAGCTCCATCAACATCTTACGGCTTGCCCCTATTGCTTTGTGACGTATACTACTGGATTATGCAATCACAATTTTCAGATTGCTCCATTAATTTGGTATCAGATCTCTTGGAGAGAGATCTCGTCACGTAACTTAAATCTAACTTAAATCAAACACAGCAAAAATATAAAAACCAAACAATAGACATGATAAACTATGAGATGATTCTTAAGCTGCTATGAGGAAGGTGTTGAAGAAGATGAGATGAGAATGAATGAGGTGCGTGTTATCCTATTTATACCAATGATATTAGGGTTTCGGAAGCCCTAGAGATGCCGCCTTAACGTCACGGGCCTTTTGTCAGTTAAAAGCCCAGTTTAAATGCAAAATAGCCCAACTTATAGCCCCAAAATTTCTACTTGTTTTGCATCAGGACCAATTCGACTTTTTTTTAATATAAAACCCATAGGTAGAAGATGTAGAAGATAAAGAGGCCCAAGCCCAAGTCCAAGTCCAACAAGAACAAAACTCAGTCCAACAGCATCAAAATTTGATCGACAATAAGACAAAGTCTCAACGGTCAAAACAGAGCTGCAGGTACGGAGGAGGGTGTCGTCTTCTCTCATCCAAACAGATTTGAGCTTCTGGAATCCTCTTCTGATGACTCATCCTGATACAATTGTCTATAGTGATAAGTTTTGTTTTTGTGAGGATTCTAGAGTCATCTTACCTCTTGTATATAAAGGCTGTAAAACCCTAAAGTGATTATTAAGAAAGATACAAAATTATTCACCAAAGTCCTCTGTTTTCTAAATTTGTTCATGGTATCAGAGCCAGGTTAACCTTCACAGGTGAAACAATGGCCGCTGCTTATCCCTTTCATGATAATGTTCATGTCACTAGCTCAGTCACTCTGAAGCTAACTGACAACAACTATCTCTTGTAGAAAACACAATTTGAGTCTCTTCTCTCCAGTCAAAAGCTTATCGGCTTTGTCAATGGTGCCGTCACTGCACCAGCTCAGACTCGCCTCGTCGTCAATGGCGAAGTCACCAACGAAGTTCCCAATCCCCAGTACGAGTCGTGGTTCTGCACCGACCAACTTGTCCGGTCGTGGTTGTTTGGTACGTTGTCAGAGGAAGTCCTTGGTCACGTTCACAGTCTCGCTACGTCCCGCGAGATCTGGCTATCACTCGCTGAAAACTTCAACAAGAGTAGTGTCGCTCGGGAGTTCTCTCTCCGTCGCAACCTCCAGCTTCTCTCCAAGAAAGATAAGCCTCTCTCCACCTACTGTCATGAGTTTAAGTCAGTTTGCGATTCGCTGAGTTCCATAGGCAAACCGGTAGATGAGTCGATGAAGATCTTTGGTTTCTTGAATGGTTTAGGTCGTGAGTATGATCCTATTGCAACAGTGATACAAAGCTCCTTGAGTAAGCTTCCAGCTCCAACCTTCAATGATGTCCTCACTGAAGTTCAAGGGTTCGATAGCAAATTGCAGTCTTATGAAGATTCCGATGCTGTCACACCTCACATCGCCTTTATGACTGAGAAAACAAACCTGTGTGCTCCTCAGTTCTCTTCAAATCAGAGAGGTCGTGGTCGTTTTGGTGGGAATCGAGGCAGGGGAGGCTACACAACAAGGGGCCGTGGATTTCCACAACATCAGAGTGGGTCTGCAACGCAGGGAGAGAGACCCGTGTGTCAAATCTGTGGACGTGTTGGTCATACGGCTCTGAAGTGCTACAACCGTTTTGATAACAACTATCAAAGTGAAACGATGCCTCAGGCCTTCTCCTCTCTGCGTGTCTCAGATGAAAGTGGACGAGAATGGCATCCGGATTCAGGAGCCACTGCTCATGTCACTACATCAACCTCAGCTCTCCACGAATCAACACCATATGAGGGCAATGATGCAGTGATGGTTGGTGATGGTGCTTACATTCCCATCACACACATTGGTTCTACCACCATTTCTTCCTCAAAAGGTACAATTCCATTGAATGAGGTGTTAGTCTGTCCTGATATGAAAAAATCCCTCCTGTCTGTCTCGAAATTGTGTGATGATTATCCTTGTGGCGTGTTCTTTGATTCTAACAAGGTCTATGTAATCGATTTGAGTACTCAGAAAGTGGTGGCAAAGGGTCCTCGTAAGGAAGCCCTTTATGTGTTGCAGAACAAGGAGACTGCAGCGTTCTTCTCAAACCGACAATGTGGAGCTGATGTGGACACTTGGCATCGTCGGCTAGGACACTACAACTCCAAGATTTTGCAACACCTTCAGAGTAGCAAGGAGATAGAAGTCAATAAGAGCAGAACGTCCCCTATTTGTGAGCCTTGCCAAATGGGGAAGAGTACCAAGTTACAGTTTTTTTCTTCTGATTCTCGAGTTTTGAAACCTCTGGATCGCATACATTGTGATCTATGGGGTCCCTCACCTATTGTATTGAACCAAGGATTCAAATATTATGCAGTTTTTGTTGATGATCATTCTCGCTTCTCTTGGTTCTACCCTCTACGCTTGAAATCCGATTTTCTGTCTGTCTTCATTGCTTTCAAAAAGCTAGTTGAGAATCAGTTTAACACGAAGATAAAGACTTTTCAAAGTGATGGTGGGGGAGAGTTCACTAGCAATGCATTGAAAACTCACTTAACAGACCATGGGATTAAACACCAGATATCTTGTCCCTACACACCTCAACAGAATGGNTTTCCACAACATCAGAGTGGGTCTGCAACGCAGGGAGAGAGACCCGTGTGTCAAATCTGTGGACGTGTTGGTCATACGGCTCTGAAGTGCTACAACCGTTTTGATAACAACTATCAAAGTGAAACGATGCCTCAGGCCTTCTCCTCTCTGCGTGTCTCAGATGAAAGTGGACGAGAATGGCATCCGGATTCAGGAGCCACTGCTCATGTCACTACATCAACCTCAGCTCTCCACGAATCAACACCATATGAGGGCAATGATGCAGTGATGGTTGGTGATGGTGCTTACATTCCCATCACACACATTGGTTCTACCACCATTTCTTCCTCAAAAGGTACAATTCCATTGAATGAGGTGTTAGTCTGTCCTGATATGAAAAAATCCCTCCTGTCTGTCTCGAAATTGTGTGATGATTATCCTTGTGGCGTGTTCTTTGATTCTAACAAGGTCTATGTAATCGATTTGAGTACTCAGAAAGTGGTGGCAAAGGGTCCTCGTAAGGAAGCCCTTTATGTGTTGCAGAACAAGGAGACTGCAGCGTTCTTCTCAAACCGACAATGTGGAGCTGATGTGGACACTTGGCATCGTCGGCTAGGACACTACAACTCCAAGATTTTGCAACACCTTCAGAGTAGCAAGGAGATAGAAGTCAATAAGAGCAGAACGTCCCCTATTTGTGAGCCTTGCCAAATGGGGAAGAGTACCAAGTTACAGTTTTTTTCTTCTGATTCTCGAGTTTTGAAACCTCTGGATCGCATACATTGTGATCTATGGGGTCCCTCACCTATTGTATTGAACCAAGGATTCAAATATTATGCAGTTTTTGTTGATGATCATTCTCGCTTCTCTTGGTTCTACCCTCTACGCTTGAAATCCGATTTTCTGTCTGTCTTCATTGCTTTCAAAAAGCTAGTTGAGAATCAGTTTAACACGAAGATAAAGACTTTTCAAAGTGATGGTGGGGGAGAGTTCACTAGCAATGCATTGAAAACTCACTTAACAGACCATGGGATTAAACACCAGATATCTTGTCCCTACACACCTCAACAGAATGGAGTTGCAGAAAGAAAACATAGACATCTGGTGGAGCTTGGCTTGTCTATGCTGTTTCAAAGCCACACCCCTCTCAAATACTGGGTAGAAGCTTTCTTCACAGCCAACTATCTAATAAATCTCCTACCATCCTCAGTTCTTCACAACAAGAGCCCACATGAAACGCTTCTCCAACAGAAAGTTGACTACTCCTTTCTCAGAGTGTTCGGGTCTGCTTGTTATCCCTGCTTGAGACCCTTGGCAGAGACGAAGTTTGATCCCAGATCATTACAATGTGTGTTTCTGGGTTATAGCAATCAATACAAAGGATATCGTTGTCTATATCCTCCAACTGGAAAAATCTATATATCTCGTTACGTCATCTTTGATGAAGGTATCTTTCCATTTAATGACAAGTTTAAACATCTATCTCCTACGTATCAAACACCACTTCTTCAAGCTTGGGGAGCCTCAGAATCATGTCACACACAAGAAGACATGGCTACAATACAACTGCTGTCTAAACCGACCATCGACCCTGCAACAGCCCCAACTGAGGAAGTCGAAGTACCTGTCACTGATGATGCAAATCTGAATCACTTATCAGATTCCGATACAGAACTTGGTGATAATGAAGTAGAGGAGGTTCCAATACCTGATCATTCCTTACCAAATAATCAACACTCTATGACGACAAGGGCAAAGGACGGAATTCAAAAGCCAAACCCACGGTATGTTTTACTTGCCTCAAAATATACTACAGATGAACCTAAAAGCATAGTCTCGGCAATGAAACATCCAGGGTGGAATAATACAGTCATGGATGAGATTGGTAGGATAAACATGCTGCATACATGGGATTTGGTATCTCCCACGGAAGACATGAACATTCTATCCAGCAAATGGGTCTTCAAAACCAAGCATAACCCTGATGGAACAGTAGATAAGCTCAAAGCAAGGCTCGTAGCTAAAGGGTTTGATCAAGAAGAGGGACTTGACTACCTAGAGACCTTCAGTCCAGTTGTTCGAACAACAACTATTCGGTTAGTACTTGATACTGCCACAAATCAAGGATGGCCAATCAAGCAACTGGACATATCCAACGCTTTTCTACACGGAGAACTGCAAGAGCCGGTATTCATGTTTCAACCTACGGGTTTCGTTGATCCTGAAAAGCCAGATCACGTCTGTCGGCTCAACAAAGCTCTCTATGGCCTGAAACAGGCTCCCAGGGCCTGGTTTGATACCTTTAGTAACTTTTTAATCGACTCTGGCTTCGTGTGCAGTATGTTTGATCCGTCTCTATTCGTCTGCAAACAAGGCAACAAGATACTAGTCTTACTGTTGTATGTCGATGACATACTTCAGACTGGCAACGACACAACTCTGCTTGAATAACTGCTCAATGCTCTAAACAACAGGTTCTCCATGAAGGATCTTGGTACACCGAAATACTTCCTTGGGATAGAGATTGAGACATGCAAAGACGGCCTGTTCCTGCATCAAAAGGGTTATGCTGCTGACATTCTTCACCAAGCTGGAATGACAAACTGCAACCCTATGCCTACGCCTCTGCCACAACACCTGGATAAAACGGATACTACACCATTCTCTGAACCTACATATTTTCGAAGTCTCGCAGGGAAGCTTCAATACTTAACAATAACAAGACCAGATCTCCAGTACGCTGTCAACTTTATCTGCCAGAGGATGCATGCTCCAACCAACTCAGATTTTACATTACTAAAGAGAATCCTCAGGTATGTCAAAGGAACTCTAGACCTCGGCATGCTAATCAGGAAGCACAACAACCAGTCCCTCTCTGCATTTTGTGATAGCGATTATGCTGGTTGCAAAGACACCAGACGGTCTACAACAGGGTTCTGCATTCTGCTCGGCTCCACCTTAGTATCTTGGTCCGCAAAACGGCAAACAACGGTCTCCAACTCCTCTACAGAGTCAGAATATAGAGCTCTATCGATCGTTGCTCGAGAACTCACTTGGATCTCTTCTCTGCTGCGAGACCTCAGAATTACACAGTATCATCCAACTCGTGTCTACTGCGATAACCTGTCGGCTGTCTATCTAACCGTTAATCCTGCTCTGCACAACCGGACAAAACACTTTGATAAAGACTTCCACTACATAAGAGAACGCGTTGGTCTGGGGTTAATAGAAACACATCATATTCCTGCAACATTACAACTTGCAGATGTTTTCACGAAACCTCTTCCACAACCGCCCTTCCTTGATCTTCGAAGCAAACTTGGTGTGTCTGCTCCTTCAGCCCCTTCCACGCCAAGTTTGAGGGAGAGTGTAGAAGATAAAGAGGCCCAAGCCCAAGTCCAAGTCCAACAAGAACAAAACCCAGTCCAACAGCATCAAAATTTGATCGACAATAAGACAAAGTCTCAACGGTCAAAACAGAGCTGCAGAGCCGGTACGGAGGAGGGTGTCGTCTTCTCTCATTCAAACAGATTTGAGCTTCTGGAATCCTCTTCTGATGACTCATCCTGATACAGCTGTCTATAGTGATAAGTTTTGCTTTTGTGAGGATTCTAGAGTCATCATACCTCTTGTATATAAAGGCTGTAAAACCCTAAAGTGATTATTAAGAAAGATACAAAATTATTCACCAAAGTCCTCTGTTTTCTAAATTTGTTCAAAATTTGTTCAGAAGAACCCCCTACTAATGTGATTGGTTCCGACGCATTATAAATTTGATGATCCTAAATTAATAACGACTGTTTTTATGAAGTCTTGGTTGTTCATCGATTTAGTAATTACCGTGGAAACAGAGAGCCATGATTACACAATTAAAAAAGGACTTTTAATTTAACCAACCCCGTGCATGATGCACCACACCACTTCCATAGTTCACCAACCCCACTATTGGATACACCGTCTCAGTAGTCACAGCAAAGCCCCATTTTTCTAAATCTCTTAAAAGTTTTCATTTTTACATGGACTTTTGTAAGAAAATTCTATTCTCCTCAATGTGCCACATGGAAGTTGTTAAGTCTAAACTAAGTGATGGTAATAAACCAGTGATCATTATTTTGTTTTGGTAAATTGAGTTTTCCTAGACGTACCATCTCTTTACCCACTGCATAACTTACTAGCAAATGTTATTGATCATCCTAACTCCTAAGCGTTATCATAAACTTCTCTGTATGAAAACTCTTAGAAATATGCAACTGGTGGTTCACGAGTGCGTGGTGGAGGAATCCTATAATAAATATTAAAATCTCATTGGGTATTTGAATCTTTTTCTTCCTTCAACGTAACTTTCCTAAAAAATATATATAAATGTTGACGTAAACTTATGTTAACTCACTCTCGTATTTCACTTTCCATCTCCATCTTTACATTTAATTAACGTGTACCCTTAAATGCTCTAAAACCGACTATATCCCACAACTTATCTATACTTCAAAAAAAAAAATACACATAGTGATGGGCAATGGTCATGGTTTAGCGTGAGTTCTACGAACATACATCGTCCACGCCATCTGACTAGTGACCACCATTGTTTGATCTTTGAATATTTATCAATTAAGTTATAGCGAGATTTTGTGTTTATCCAAAAAGAAACTATGCTAATGATTAACCAACTAGTTGCTTTTAGGGACAGAGAGTCACGGGTACCACTAATTTCTCTAGGTCCATGATTTCAGCTCTACACCTTTAACATCATAGTCTCTGAATTTTTTGTTTCTACTAATTAATTACATTAATTACTCTTTTCTATTTAAGCCACTTGTTGCTTTTACACGGAGAGAGCTGTGGCAATACAAAGCTGCTAGCCAACTAACAACGAATCAATGGTTTTGTTTTTATCCTCAGTCTCTTCTGAATAAAGTTTCCATCTTTTATAAATAAAAATCAAATTTTGGGACAAAGTTGAATTCTTTGGGAGTTGTGGAATCAGTCCCTGAAGTACAAAAAAATGAAGCTGATCGATCGTAAAGTGAGAGTAGCAGAGTTGATTCTGAGGTGTTCTGTTTTCGCCCTCGCTCTCCTCGCTGCGATTCTCATTGTTACTGACGTTCAAGTGAAAGAGATTTTCATGATCAAGAAGGAAGCCAAATTCACCAACATGAAGGCACTTGTGTAAGTGTTAGCTCTCATGCCAAAACGAAACCACTCAGTTCTTTTGTATAAAGTTTACAGCTTTTAGCGATAATCTTTCTCCGTGTTTTCAGGTTTATGGTGGTCGTTAACGGGATAGCCGCGGGTTATTCTTTGCTTCAGGCGGTTCGTTGCGTGGTGGGTTTGATGAAAGGAAACGTTTTGTTAAGTAAGCCTCTGGCTTGGACCATTTTCTCCGGTGATCAGGTGACTCTGTTTTTACCCTCTGTTCTTGTTTGCTCTGGTCGAAAGTGAAAAAGTCCTAAGTTTGCTGTGACCTTTTGTGGGTCAGTGAATTTTAAAAGTACCGTATGAGTTTCATTCGTTTGGTAGGGTACAAATTTTTTTATTGGATTTAGGTTGGGAGAATCTTTCATTAATGTCAATGATCAATGACTGATCAAGAATGTTGATAAATCTCTGATGGTCCTGCTACATAAAAGCATTGAAATGGACCTGTGGTTTTGTTGTATTCTAGTTCACATAGGTTTTTGTACAAGTGACATTGTCAGTGACTCTTTGTTATGTATGAATGAGCAGGTGGTAGCGTACTTGTGTGTAGCGGGGACTGCAGCAGCGGCGCAGTCTGCGGCCTTTGCAAAGCTGGGTGTGCCAGAACTCCAGTGGATGAAAGTTTGCGATATGTATGGGAAGTTTTGTAACCAGGTAGGTGAAGGAATTGCGAGTTCCTTGTTTGCTTGCGTTGGAATGGTGTTGGTCTCTTGCATTTCGGCTTTCGGTGTCTTTCGTTTGTATGGTGGAAGCAAAACCAGGCAAAGCTCACGGTGGTGAAGGCCTGTTGTACTGGTTTTGGACCTACCTTTGTTTAGTTAAGGAACTTGTGTGTTAATGTTGTGGTTTGTGTTCTCTTCTCTGAGTTTCCATACGGTCTATTACTACTATCACCAACTCAAGCTGCTCTATATAAATATAATCATCACAATTTGGTTGTTTAATGTGAATAACATGTGGCTTTTTTAACCACAAGCAGTGACAATGTTTAGTCTATTTTTGGGGTTGAGTTGCTTAATAACCAAAAAACAGGAACATCAACTCATCCATTGATATAATGATGGATTACAACCCATCTTCTAAGTTAAAACTTAAACTTAATTTCATTTATCTCATTTTCATCAAAATAATCACCTCTGGCCAAAACTAATAGTTATATATAGTTGTGGCCAGGAAAATATTAAGTTATATATAGACTCATGGGAATGTTTGTTATTTACATTTTGTTCCCTCGAGTAGTTTATTTAAGACACAAATTTTAGGTAGGAGAAATAAAAAAAGAAAGAAGAAGGATCGACGTTTCAAGAACGGGATATGGAGAAAAAGGTGGCATTGGTGATGGCATTGATGTTGCTTATGTCTATGTTGGTTTCCGCCGAGGAAGCACCAACTGTTGGACAGCATATAGACTCAGCCACAACCAGCGTTGGCAAATTCTTCAATGACAATGCCCGCCCTGCCATGGACTCCGTCGCCAACGCCGTTGAATCCGTCACCTCCTCCGTCAAATCCGTCTACGTCTGGTTTCATGATAGAGCTACGTATGTACTCTAAATCTTTCTCCTACTTTCTAATTTTACATGGTACTTCAACGTTATGCAATGTAACTCTTTTATTGTTGTTGTTGTTCTTGTAACGGTTGAAAAGTAATAAAAATATTACCATAACTATGTTTTGTTTTGTTTATTTGTAGGGAATTGGGACTCTAAAGATCTGTTAATGAGCGAAGGAAGGGGTTCGGGAAACATTTTCAGCCGATACAGTTTGATCTTCATGTACTACTTTATTTCAAATTAATATTAGAAAAAGAAGAAAACAAAAATCTATATTTTTCTTCTAACAAATAAGAACTACACATAAATGAAAGCACAGAAACAAATCAAAGAAATGCCACCTATCAACACAACAAACATATAATGATGTTTACAAAATTTACGAAATTGAAAGAAAAAAATGGAATCAATTAAGAGGAAGAAGAGGGAAGGGAGTGGTTGGCGAGGAAGTGGGTGAAGAGGAAAAGAGCTAGACGAGGCTGAGACAATGGCACCTCATGCCCCGCGTCTCTAACCGTGGCGTACGTTAGCAAGCCATCCTCGTAAACCTGACTCCAACCTCCTACTTGGCCTTGTGCATGGTACCATGGATACCACCTTTTGCTGCTCCTCAATCTCATTGCATTTATCGAATGTCTCGTCCCACTTAGCGGCAACACTGCGTCCGAGTCCCCACTAGAAAAATATTTAAGGTTCTTATGTTAGATTTCTAAGATAGAAAATATTAACTGATTTTAAGCTCATTAACTTTAACATACAACAAACACACATACATAGTAAATAAATAAAAAACTATACCTGAAGATCCAAATGCGGAGATGAGCTTGAAGAAGATTCTTGATGATGGGAAGCATGGACTTGGGTGAGTCTTTCCAATTCTTTCTTATCACACGACTACAAGGGGTCCAAAGTTTACTACGGTTGAGGTGGGCATGGAAGGATCTTTGCACATTGGGATCGTTCATATACTTGCGTGTGTATCCCACAACACACTCATCGTTCCCTCTAAATCGCCATGCTTGCGTCCACTCATTTGATGATGATGATGATGATTGTGAGGGGCAGGCAGGTCTATTGATGTTGTAAGGGTCGATGTCACCAAACTCAGAAAAGGCTTGGTTCAAGGCAGCGTCGCAGTTGGTTTTGGGGAAGAGGATGGAGTCATTGAAGCACCACTTGGTCAGGTCCTTGTAGATTTCGTCCGATATGAGCCCGTGGTTCCACCAGTAGTCACGCTGCCCTTTGTTGTCATTGTAATCATCCACCAGAGGATTTCCCATCTTTCATTTAAAGTAAATCATTTATTGAAGTATTCAATAATTGATTCCTAAATGTGTATAGAATATAAAAATTCTTACCAGAATCCCTTTTAGATTGAGACTGGGGTTTTTGACACCCTTGTTCCGGTTGACGATCAACTGAGCTAGCTCCGGAATGTAATGTCCTAATTAATCACCAAATAATGTCGTTAGTAACCATCATGCATATCACCCGTATGGTTATGGTATTCATATGGTGTCACTAGCCAATATTCAAGAAAGACTTAATTTGGTAAAGTCAATTGGGTTGTTGTTGAACTTTTATTTTTGCCACATTTTGACAAAACCCTTTATTTCTCTAAATTAGTATTTTTCCTAGTTTTTTTCTTTTTTTTTCTTTTTTTTTTTAATGACATTTCCGTTGGTTCGTTATTGGAATAGTCAATGAATTAAAAGAAAAAAATAATTAAGGTTAGGAATATATCTGCTTTTTAACTATGCACATGCATCGTGCATATAGATACATCATGTATGGACCGGAAGCACATATCGTGTCCTATGGGTAAACAGTAATATCAAATATTAAAATCAAGTCAACAACCATAACCATTTGGTTCAACTGCTTAATATTTGTAGAATCTCACATGACTAATCAATATATATATATAAAATAGAAAGAACAAAGAATGTAACAGTACGTACCAGCGTAGCTCTCGCCGGCGATGTAAAAAGGCCTTTCCTTATACTCAGGGAACCTCTCCATCCATCTCACCAAGAATCTGTATGCATCCTCCCCTGTTCCCCACATCACATTTGGATTATGTATATTAATTAATAATTATGTAACTAAAAATGTAACACTTTCATAATTACAATTATGAAAACTACATAGTACCTGTCCTCTTGTCTCCCACGGTTAGTTCGTCTGACGAAGTGTTTGTGTAAGAGAAACCTACTCCCGCCGGTGAATCCAAAAACAGCACATTTGCCACTACATACATTATATTGATTGATTACCAACAAACTTGATAGTACATAATTCAAAATCAAATGAAAGATTTAATTATACCTTTGTTCCAAGCATAGATATTAAAACGAAGAGTCTTCCCGTCGGGATTAATCCGAAAGGGACCAACCTCCTCAGAAGCACCGTAAGCAATGGAAGAGCACCCTGGACCACCATTGAGCCATAGGACTAATGGCTTCGTGTCGCTGGGCCTAGGTGCTTCGGTTAACCAATAAAAGAGAGCGCGTCCAGCCGTTGAGTCAACAGTGACGTAGCCAGAGAATTGTGAGAAATTGAGGTTAGGAGGTTGGCCTGGCAAAGAGATGATCTTGTCTTTCGTCTTTTGCTCCTTATCTGCATCATCGCTACTACTGACTACGTCTAATAATGCAATCATCATGCATACTAGAAACATACATTGATATAGTTTTTTGGTGATCATCGTCATCATCAAAGAAAGAGACGGCTTTTTTTTTCTTCTATACTTCTCTCATTTTCCACCTTGATGTTTTTATAGAATAAGTTGGCAAACGAGAGTCGTTGTCAACTTACGCCAATTTTACGTATTATATATGTGGTGTATTTAATATGTATATTTATATTATATAAAAACTGTTGATTATAATGCATATGGTCAAATTAGCTTACTTGTAGATCGAGTATATTGACCACTCTCTAGTTTCTTTACGCATTATTGTGTTTCTGATTCATTGGCATCTTGTACGCGTACGTATCTCATCTTGAAAGTTAAGTATTTTGTTTATTTTTATTTGTTGTTTTATCGTTACATGTATAGTCCTTGCCATAATAGTAAACTTCTCTGTTCAGTTTGGAGGTTTTATATACATAATTTGAAGTTTTTTTTAAAATTATATTTACGTAGCTTTGACTATATAAAAGCTGGATATTGCTTGCTTGCACCGTAATTTAGTTAGTCATGTATTTCACATGGAGAGGTGTAGACATATATCGTCTCTGCAGGGATGAACTTTTAATGTAAAAGTGGGAATTTGCAAAGTCCTTATTAACGATATATCCATTTAAAAATACACTCATAACAAATGAATTAGTTAAATGAGTTGGTTTAATTGGTAAGCCGATTTAGGTTGACATTTTATGGCTTGTCCGGTCATATATTTTCACCTAATGCCGATCTTGCTTGGACCATAGCCTTTAATTTGGGTTCTTTTTGTCCTGCTTTTGTTGTTTGTAATTGTATCTTTATATTATTATTTCAACAAGTGAGATTTATAATGATATTTTTAAATTATATTCTTTCACATCAATGGATAATAATTTAGTTTTTTAAAAGAAGCATAAAAGAGATGTTTACAAGGTGAGAGCAATTCCAAAGAGGATCATGTGCCTCTAATTAAATGCATTGCATAATATTAGAGATTCATTTATAATATAAACTAGGCTTGCGAATTCGGTTTTTTCGGTTAATTCGGGTCGGTTTATTCGGGTATCGGTTTATTCAGAATTTGAAAACTCTACCAAATCTAACCGACTAATAGATCGGTTCGGTTCGGTTCGGACACGGTTATTTCGGTTTGGATGTTCAGTTATTTCAGCAGTAGTGAGACTTGTCAACACACTAACATCAATGAGCAAATACAACACAACAACATCTAAATAGAATATGATTCATGACATTTAACTTCTTCTTAAGATAGGATATAAGTCATGCTTACAAAAAACATCAAGTACAAGTGTGCATCAGTCAATCCTACTTCTCTTATACATAAAGAGACTATGGGAGACAATTTACAAAAGTACACACTTACAAAAGTCTCCATGAAGGTCTAATACCAAAGACACAAAGATATTAGGAAACAATTGTTCAAAAAATAAGTCACTTGCCAATAGAGAGAAAGATAATTGACAATATACCAATGATCCTTTCCTCTCACCTTAGGCATTTGGTATATTGTCATTCTCTACTTACTCCATTCCAAAAAATAGTTAATTGTTATGAGTTTTTTTTATGCAAAAGATGTAGCGAAAGAGAGACAACCTTTTAAGATCATTTTTTGGTTCTAGTCTCCTTTGTTCTTCTCTAGATCACAGATCCGCAATTGGATGAGTCGCATTTTGTGTAGCTGCACAAGGAAAATGATGCTAAATTAGTCATTATTCCAAAATAAAAGTAATGAAAAAGGTAAGAATTATGAGAAATGGGTTACCTAAGGACTCATGAAACTGCAATCCTTCAAACATCTGAACTAAGCTTGCTAATTTCTCAGCTTGAATGGTATTCTTCAGCCATTGTTGGGTGCAAACCAACGATTCGACCATAAAAGGTGACATAGAACTGCGATACGGGTCCAATATCCGACCACTTGTGCTAAATGCGGATTCAGAAGCAACCGAAGACACTTGAACAGCAAGGATATCTCTAGCTAGCTCAGATAAGACTGGAAATTTAGAACTGTTTCACCCCCACCAAGATAGAACATCAAAGTCCAATCCCAAAGCAGTTGGAGTCCTTGGCACCGGTTTCTCCAACAAGTAAATATCTAGCTCACTGCTACATTCTTCATTTGTGCATTCAGCCACCATCTCAGAGTATAGCGTATACATCCTCTCATAACCATCCTCATCCCACAAATCAAATAAATCACTTGCTGATACTCCAGGATCAGGTACGACTCCAGCAGTAGTTGGTACAACTTGTTCACTTATGCTCAACTTCATCACATACTCTGCATACATCTTCTTCATCACACCCTTAATTGATGATCTTAGATGAGCACTTTCGACACTGTCTTTTCCATAAAGCTTGTCGAAGCAAAGACCAGCAAACTGCATCTTGTTTCTGGGATCAAACACACTTGCGATGATGACAAGCGGATTCATGTTTAAGAGACCATCCCAATATTTTTCAAACTTACTCCTCATCATCATCGCCTCTGTCTTTAGTAGCACATCACCGTTGGTGCTTAGATTGATAAGATTCCTCTCAATCGTCACAATCTCATTATAACAAACAGTAGAGGTCACTGATTTGCTAGCTGAGAAAGACAAAGTGCAGTTGAATAAGATCTTCAAGAAATTAACTAGCCTCTGCACTTGATCCCAATCAGCAAAAGTAGGAGGACCAACACGCTTCTGCCCATTCTGTTCAGCTTCATCACCATTCTCCTCACGATTCTCTTCAGTCTCCATGAAGTAGTCGTTATACAACTTGTCTTCGGCCAACATTTTCTCAAATGCAACCCGAAACTTGATTGCGGCTGTCAGCATTAGATAGGTCGAATTCCACCTAGTAGCAACATCGAGACACAAACTACCTCTACCTACGTTCACTGTGTCAACCCTCAACAGAAACGACTTCAACCGATCACCTGATGATCTCACATACTTTATCGCATTTCTGATGTACACTATACTCCTTTTTGCTTTGGATAAACCATCCCTCACTATCAAGTTGAGGACATGCGCACATCACCGCATATGAAGGTACTCACCATTACTAACTAAAGCATCAGGTCCTCTCATGATCAAAGCATCAGTGAATACCCTTAGAGCCTTGTCATTCCCCTTAGCGTTATCCACTGTTACTGTGAATACCTTCTCAATTCCCCATTCTTCAAGACAGGCTACCAAGTGCTCAGCAATTGTATCACCTTTGTGATCTGTCACTGGCTTGAAACTAATGATCCTCTTCTGCAACTTCCAATCTCTGTCAATCCAGTGAGCTGTTACCACCATGTAGCTACAACAAGTCATGGGAGCTACCCATATATCGGTTGTCATAGAAACTCTCTGCTTCTCCTTACCAAACAGCTCCTTCAAAGCTCCTTTCTCTCTCAGAAACATATTGTATATATCGGATGTGACTGTCTTCCTGCAGTGAATCGTATACATGGGAAGCATGTTGCTGCATAATCTTCTAAAACCCTCGGATTCCACAAATGCAAACGGCAGCTCATTAAGAACGATCATCTCATTCACAGACCTTCTGAACAAAGTTTGATCATACTTGATTGCAGTCATTACACCACTGCTATCACCAGCCAAAACACTCTGACTACCACTCTCTAGATGCATCTTGTACAACTTACACCTATTAATGTGATTCTTCATAGCACTTGTTCCATGAATCACTGTGTCACATCCTAACTCTTGACCACAGTACCGACAATTGGCGATTGCCGGATCATGTGCTTGCTGAACAAAATGCTCCCAAACCGGAGATCTATGAGCTGGCTTTCTTCTCGGTTGAGACGGTAGAGGAGAAGTTGTGGGCTGAGTAGAAGTTGTAGGCTGAGTTCGTCTTCTCTTCCCACCAACTGAAGAAGCTGTTGGACCATCATCAATCTCTTCTTGTAGGACCGGGTCAAAGTTCTCTTCCCCAGAATCATGAGACATCTGTTAAATAACAACAAATGAAAAAGATCAATACAAACAAAAACTATGAGGACCATAAAAGAAAAAGAATCAAACCAGGAACAACACTATCATTAGTCGTAACAAGTAACAACACTATCATACATCGAATCATGTCACATTTGTTAACTAACATATCAGAAAAATATCAATCTAAGTCTACTAACACTATTAGTACAAGCAAAAAATAGGAGAACCATCATAACTATCGGACATCAAAGGCAAAGAATCAAACCAAGAACAACATTATCATAAGTCCTAACAAGTAACATTCCTAGAGCTATACAACAAATCAAAGACGGACAACAATAAAAATCTACTACACGATGCTTTAGAACAGTAGACGAAAGATTACAAGTCGTTTAAGGCTTTAACCGACAAAAATTTAGCCAGTTTTGAGTTTGTTTAAACGACCACAACTTAAAAAGGATTAAGACAGAAGAACTTACACTGAAGATTAAACACAAGGTTGATCGGGACAAAAAAAACACAGGATCGGATCAAAAACTCGAAGATCTCTCTCTATCGCCGCTAAGAGGAAGAGTTTAAATAGATTACATTTAGATTAGGAACTAATGAAATAAACCGGTGTATTAGCTTATATACCTAGGGTTAAATTTCGGGTTTCCGTCGGTTTTGTCTCTCCGAACCGAACTGATGACAAAACCGAAATTGTTTGAAAACCATTTCGATCGGAACTCGAAAATGAATATAACCGAACCGAATTGTCCGAATCTCGATTCGGTTCGGTTTGGACAATTCGGTTAGGATCGGATTCCCAGGCCTAATATAAACCATCTCCTACTTGTTTTCTTGTGTACCAAGAAAAGCAACGGAAAGCCTTAATTAAAATATGTAGCAGTTAATCAACACACACCGACAGAGAGACAACACTCATTAGTATTAATTTTCTTTACTATCAGATCAACTAAAATTAATACTTACACAGAGCTTCAGACTAAACAATGAACAAGAGAAGAAGACATGAAAGTGCCAATTACCATCAGCATTTGTTAGGATTTAGACACATAACCTGAAGGGTTGTGTGTTATTACCTATTAGTGTCAATGAACTGGTAGCTGATAATGTGAAAAAATAAAATGTCATTACTTCTTATTTATACACTTGCAGAGAAACTCTGTTCATTATCATATTACATAGTGTCTTAAATTTACATAGGCAATGGCTTGTTGTCGAGAAACGACTGGAAAAGAAGAAAACCTCGGCGAGGACGGTGAAGAGGTACCTCATGTCCTGCTCCATGTATTGTCACCAGAGTCAGCCCTTTGTAAACTTGGATCCACCCACCAACCTGTTCTTTCACTGCTACATTAATTTAAACCCACAAAAGAAAGAAATGATACAAAGGAAACAGAGTATTTTGTTGGTTTTCGACCTGTCCGTTGTCGTTCCAAGGATACCATTTGGAGAGTGGCTGTAACTTGAGGGCTCTAATGGAGTATCGTGTTCCAGTAATGGGAACCACTGAATCAGTGTCTCCGCTGCATCCAAATTTACAGAACAAGATGTCAATCATGATACCAAACCGGGGTATAAGACAGTGATAAAAAAGAGAATTATCTACCTGAAAACCCATATCCTGAGGCCTGCAGCGATGAGTTCCTTGTAGATTGGAAGCATAGATAGAGGAGAATCTGCCCATTTCTCCCCAACAATGTCACTAAAAAACACAAAACTATATATGTCACTACAGATAGATGGAAACAAGAGAAAATTTCTTGTTTGATGACTGATTAATGTGATATTATTACCTGCAAGTTTTCCATGGATAAGCTAGTCCCGTTATATTAGCATGCATAGCCTTTTGGACCTCCGGAGAATTGAAATACATGCCTGAGTATCTCTCTGTGCAAGGGTCATATGCTCTCCACATCCATGGCTGAGTTCAAGAAAAAACTTAGCCAAGATTAGAAATTTGTCAAATCTTGTTACCTATGGACTGTTCCTTGGTAGACTAGCTTAATCCATAGAAGCAGCCATAAAGCAAATCAGTTAACAATGAATTGGCATCAAGTAGCAGAGAGAAAAGAGAGACAATCTGAAAATTTATTTGCAGTCCAGGTATCATGTACTAGTCACTCTACTACCTACTTGGAGTACCCTAAGTATGTATATATTGAAATGAGAAATAAGGTTCTTGTGAGGGTCATATATTGGTCATTTGAATCTGGTAGCACAAAGAGAGGCTCTAATACATAGCCAATTCTGCATAGTAAAGTTGGAACCTCTTAATGACCAAACTACATTACTTGAGCTGGGAATAGTAGTTAAAGGAAAATGATGGGCAGTGAAGGAAAACTCACATGACGAACCCTGGAGAAGCGAGACCTAAGAGCTGCAGCCTCCTTCTTACAAGTGATAGTGTAAATGCTATAGGGATCAATAGACCCTTGTTCCAAATCTGCAGCTTCCATGACCTTTTTGCATTCAGGGGACGGGTGCTCGGATGATCCAAATTCACATGTGATCCGTAAGTTGTGGTAAGTGAGATCAGATATCAACCCATGTGTCCACCAATACTCAAATAAACCCACGTAATCATGATAGTCATCAATCACAGCATTCCCCACCTAAATAAGAAGAAACTCACTTTGATCACAATTCACAAAAACATTTGTTCAATATGGGGACTTTAATGTTTTTTTGTTTGCTTACAATGAAGCCTTTGAAGTTGATAAATGGATTGCGTTTCTCATAAACAATTTGTGACAACTGAGGAACATAATGACCTAAGAAGAAAAGCAAAAATGCTTAGCTAAGACAAACAAAAGAAAAAGGGCTTCCAATTGAATAGAGAACCAATGATACAAACCTGCATAGCTTTCTCCAGCAATGTAGAATTCTCTGTGCTTGTATTGTGGAAACCTTTCAAACCATTTCACAAGAAAAACATACGCATCTTCAGCTGGAAAACAAAAATCATCAGATGATTGGTAAATCTAATTGAATCTAGAGAGAGAGAGAGGTCAAAAGGTCAGAACTTTACCAGTTCTCTTGTCTCCGGCAGTGTACAAATCGGAAGTGGTATTAGAATACGAGAAACCAACACCAGCTGGAGATTCAAGAAACAGCAAATTCGCCACTGCCCCCAATTAAAAAAAAAAAAAAGGTTGTTACTTTAAGGTTTTAAAGTCAGACATGGAGATAGAAACAGAGAGATAGAGAGAGAGGTGTTACATTGATTCCAAGAGTAAGGATTGTGGTAAAGGGTTTTGCCATCAGGATTGATTCTAAAAGGTCCGATTTCTTCAGCGGCGCCGTAAGCAAGGGAGGAGCAACCAGGGCCGCCGTTGAGCCAGAGGACGAGTGGCTTAGAGTCGGGGTTTAGACTCGGTGGTGACTCAGTGAGCCAGTAGAAGAGTGCTCTTCCTGCTGGCTCGTTGACGGTGATGTAACCAGAGAAGTGAGAGAAAGAGACATCGTTTGGTTCACCGGGAAGGTGATAGATTCGGTCCTTTTCTTGTTCGTCTCTGCAACAAGAAGCGTAGTAAGGGAGTAGAATGAGGAAGAAGAAGAAGAAGAGAAGGTATCGAGACATGGTGGGTGAAGATTTCAATGTTTTTGGTTACAGAATCATTTGTATAAAATAAGGTAAAAAAATGTGGTTGGTGGTCCAGAGAGAGATTGATTGATTTAGTAATGGCCGTTATATTTGTGTAGTTTGTTTTACAGCATTGACTTTATTTAACTACTTCACACGATGAGATGACCTTGCCAATGCCATGTCCGTATCATCATCCGTTTTACTAGGCTTCATCCAACTTTCATGTTTGTTACAATCTTTTGTTTGTCCTCTATTCTAAACTAAGCTTAGACAAATAGAATTCATATACGAGAACTGAGAAATGGAGGAAATGATAGAATGACACAAAGACAATAGATGGAAAGAAAAAAAAGATTCATAAATTACAAGGGAAGTGGGAAGATAAGTCCCTAAACATCAAGAAGACACATTGTTCCATTAGAATTCTGGTCCGGTTTGATGCCATCCGGTACAACGGATTTAATGTCATCCGGTATAACGAATTATGCACTATGCTCATCAAGAAAGGGTTGGATTTCGCGTCTGAGGTCTTCTGGGAAGCGACGAAGAAGTTCTTCTTCATCCGTGCCCCTGAAATGTTTCCATATGGTTTTCTCGTTTTCCTTAATGCGTTTCTTGAGCTCTTCTGGTAGGTTCCTAAAGGTCATCCATTTTTCTATGTCTTTCTTTCTCTCCTCCATTTCGTCTGCTCTGACGGTACTTGATAGCAAGTATTTCTGTGAATGCATGATCACCAAATTAAAGGAGTCAGTTTTAGGACGACATAAAAAATGTAGTCTCTGACTCTCTGTACGTACGTGGTATGAGCATATATATATATTACGTACCTGAACGTTTCCAATGAGTACAGCAAACAGGAATAAACCAGAGGCGCAGATGATGATAGCAAAAAGGATATCTGATGCAGAGTTGCCTGTCTTCAGGCTTTGGGCAAACGTACTATTATCATTAATTAAACACAACGTTATATAATTAAAGTTATTTTTTTTCTTCTCACAATTGAATTGAGAGAGAGTTTAGATGTACAAACCTAAGATTTCGGAGACCCCACCAAAAGCAGTATAAGAACTTCTTTGAAAAATCCCTTAGATTACTACTCCCCACCTCAGACTTCACTACCTCACCGTACATACCGAAGTCGTATTCTAGTTTTTCTATTAACCCGGCCAATTTTTTGGATGGTTTTTTTAATTTCTCAGGGTCGGTTATTGGGCATGAATTTAGCAAGAAAATACTGTTGTTTATACCAACTACTAAATTATGTGCACAAAACAGCTTCGTGATATTGTCTTGTCTCGGCCAAGGGTCACCACGCCTAGCCTCGTTCCCAAACTCATGCATAATTTTACTTTTCCAAAAGTCATACCAGCATATGGTTAGCTTTTCTATTGCAGTTACGTACCAGAAAGCCCCAAACACCTGGCCAACATATCACATAGTAGTATATATATTTGTAAACAACAATTCTTGATGTCGTTTTTGTCACTGCTTTGTAAACAATAGCAAATTAAGACTTACATAACTGCACAACAGGAAGAGCAAAAGGTTTAAAAGAGCTCCAATCCACTTTGATTCTGCTATTGTAACAGTGGTTTTTGTCACTGCTTTGTAAACCGGATAGATGCGAATGATTCTTGGTATATACTGACCAACTATGGTCCACTTGAGTATTCTCTTCAACACCAGATTGTTAGACCATTCAGTACGGAGGAGGAGAACCATTACCTACAAGAAGATTTTGTTTTGGAACATCTCTCAAAATATATTTTTATTTTTTTAAAAAGAATGCACGACTTAAAAGTAGATGTCACAAAGGAAGAGAGAATAATACCACAGGAATGGGGAGAAGAGAAACAGTGTCAACCATAACGTAGAAGAGTCTTTTTCTTCCGCTCATCTTGTCTCTCAAAAATGTTTCAGAACCAATGATGTAAATTACATAGAGTACGTCAATCAAGATACGAAGGACACAAACTATTGTTCTAAGCGTTTCGTCGTAACCGATGCATAACTTTAGATAATCAATTTCAGGAATAAAGAGAAACAAAGGATCAATAGCCAAAGCAACCACACAAACTAACAGAAAGGACTTCCTCCAGTATTCAGGGGTGTCTATCTTCTCGTAAACCTTCTTTAAGCCTTCTTTAACACAATTCCCAGTCCCCGACCTGTATCAACAAGATATCACTACAACAAATTTTCAAACAAAATATATGTATGTACTGTATAAGTTTATTTTAAATTAGCTAGTAGCTACCTTGCAGAACTACTCATCTCAATATTCATGTTTGCAGATATGCAGTTTCCTTTCTGATCAGCTGCTCAATCTGCAATGTTTTTTACCAGAGAGAAAATGAAGTCACTCGGTAGTACGCAAAATATATATTAGAAACCAAACGGAGCTAATATAGTATTACGTACGTACACAATGTAAGGTGTTTGCTGACTAACGAAAATCAGAATCCTAAGAGAAACTGAGAACCTCAATTCAATTTATATAAGAAAGAGAGAAAACAAAAACATGATAGTGAGAGATTGTGGGAATATCGATACCTATTCCCAAGCTTATCCCACTTCCTCATCAGAAGATTCAAAGTAAATTAAATGCAGAAGCTCATTGCCGTGCCTACCATGAGAAAATTATTATACACATAAAAGCCACATTTTTATACATATTATTTGTTTTCTTTTTATATACATATTATTTCCCAATCTGTAGACGATATATGAAGATTATTTAACATCTTCTAGCTCATCTGTCCTTTTCCCTACAACTTATCCATATATAATCCAATTGTTACAACTTGCCATTTTGGAATATTAAATATAATATGCCTTTAATACAACGATAATTAATTGCTAATATAGTATAATTTTATGAAGAATTTTGGTTATTTTAAAATATCCAAATTAGGTGATAAAAAAACAAGTTAACATACGTCAGCGGTCCAGAGATTACCAACTGTGCTGCTGAAATTTTACACAATTACTTAAAAAAAACTAATTAATAAGTTTAATCAGGTCAGCTGACTTTCCTTAATACAATAAAACCTCTAAAAATTAATAAAGTTGAAACTATGAAATTCTATTAATTAATAAAATATTAATTAATGAAAATATTTTTTTTCGTTTTTATAGTTTTGAAAATTTTATTTTTTAAAAATAATGAAAAAGATAAGAGATGAACTCCCAATAATATTTTTTTTTATTAGTATAGTCTCTCCAAAATATTTTGATGCAATTTGAGAACACAACACCATATCAATGCAATGAGAATAATCAAAGATGACCTCCAACATGAATGCAAATCTAAGAATAGGCAAATATATAACACTAGATTCATATTTTACTAAATTGTTTTAGATATATATCTATATATTAGTTTATATCTTTATTAATTTATTATAACGATGAGACCATATTTTTACATAGGATTTTCAAAAAAAAATATATCTTATTATTTTATCAAATTATATCATTTTTACACCGTTCCAACTAGAAATTAGAAATTTTTTATTAATTTATAAAAATTATTAATTTCAAAACTCTTAATTTATAAAGGTTCTACTGTAGGTCCGCCCCTTCTAGGGTTAGCTAGTTATGGTTTCGTCATGATCTCTTGTTTTGCACCCTCTGGCTGAAGGTGGCAAGAAAAAAAAAAACGATTGAAAATTTAACATATAGTATCTTTAGTTTCGAATAAACTTTTTCTTTTTTGCATCAACTAATGAAATTGTTCTTGGCTCGAAAAAGGGACTAAGTGCTTGACTTAAAGAGTCTGTTTATAGTCTCCGTTTACTTTTCTCCCTGCCCCTATCCCAATTATTTCGACCATGTTACTAAACTTTGGATGATGGGACTCAAATTGCTTGACTTAAAGAGTTTCCGTTTACTTTTCTCCCTGCCCTGACCCTATGCCAATTATTTCGACCATGTTACTAAACTTGGATGAAGGGGACTCAAAGTGCTTTGACTCCAAGAGAGTCTTCTTAGAGTGTAGCTGATAAGCTTCTTTACTAGTCAATTAAGTGCATCCAAAAAGAAACGCTCATTAAGTTACAATAATTTCGTTAGAATATGTACCATGAAAACCCATATCATGAGCCATGCGACGATCAGTTCCTTGTACATTGGAAGCATAGATATAGGAGAATCTGCCCATTTCTCTACAACGATGTCACTAAACAACATAACTATGTCACTGCACATGGGGACAATAGATTTTTTTTGTGAGGCGCATATATGGGTCATATATGAAACTTGTGCATATGGGCAGCGGTTTAATCTTATGAGGCTCATATATGGGTCATTTGAATCTGGTAGCACAAAGAGAGGCTCTGATACATAGTCAATCATATATACATTAGTATTTTTCAAGTACACTTATGAAATAAATCTTTAAAAAAAAAAAACAAAAAAGAATGTCATTGAGTCCACTTTAATACAAAATATTTAAAAATCAATGGAAAATAGTTGAAAAAAAATTAAAATGAAAATTTTATGTTCGGCACAATAATGTAGAAGTGTTCTAACATGGAATCGAACACACCACCGTCGTGTTTCACAAGCGAGCAACTCTCGCCACTAGACCACCAAAATTAACTCTGACAAAGACAAATTCTAACCAATAAAAACGTAAACAATTATATCTAAAACCCTACAACACATTCATTTGGGGAGGAGGACCTGAATCCGGCAATCGAGAGCAACAGAAACGGCGATGGGAAGATCAGCTCTGATTCACTTGATTCGCTCCCAATCACGACGTTTCTCTTCCTCGACCTTCACTACTACAGGTTCTTTTTTATCTCTCCACTATATCATCTTCCCTCGATCATTGTCTTTAGGATACGGCTTTAGAATTAGAGAAATGGCTGCTATTGTTACCTTTCTGGGTTTTTGTATATCCAAATGCTAAAACCCATTCTCTCGCGATTCTGTTTTCCTTTTTTGATTTTATGGTCTAAGCATTGATCTGATCAAATCCAATATACTGAAGTTGATTTGAAATCGACTTAAGAGTATTATTATATACCAGAGCTTCTCAAATGGATGAGAAATGTTTAGGCTAGGGTTTTTGCCAGTTCACTTAAGTATTTTGAGTCTTAGCAGTTGTTAAGGCGATATATTAGTCTGGGTCTGACCTTTTTGATAAAGTTCAACGGATTTGAAATTGGGGTTGAGCTTCATTTTGGTGAGAAATGGCAAAAGCTAGGATTTTTCCAGTTTCATTGAAGCGTTTTTAGTCTTTGCTGTTGTTTTAGGCAATAGTCTGGGTCCAATGTCACTGATATTGTCTTCTGGTGCTTGCTGTGGTTCTATCCCTCAGAAGTCAATAATGGCAACGAGATCGGTTCTAGCCTAGATCTTCAACTGTTTTTAGTCTCTAAAGCTCCACTTCACCTAAATCGAGTCTAACCATTAGTCTAATATCCAGGTTTGTTAGTGTCTTATTAAGTAGAGGAATGACACAGATTCGTTAAGCTTCATTTAGATGAGAACTGAAAAGCTTGGGGTTTTCCAAACAATTGAAGCGTTAGCCTTAGTTGTTGTTTAAGACTATAGTCGGAGTCCAATGCCATTGATAATGTCTTGGTTCTATTCTTCAAAAGTCAAAAAGTGGTCACAGGATCAGATCAAGCCTTAAATCTTCCGTTTACTGATATTGAGTCTAACTATTTGGTGGAACTTCCATGTTTGTTAGTGTCTTACTATTATGCTAAACGTAGACGAATGGCACTGATTCATCAAGTATGTTATTTTCAGGATATCATCATCGGTCAATAGCAGGATCATGGTCATCATCAGTGATCCCGAAGGTCAGATTCCAGGTTCCATCTCTAAACCAGAGAAGCTGGGCATCATCTGGAGCAAAGACTAGAGAAGATGAAGATGATGAGCACAAGATCAGCATCGGACCCCAAGACAAGAAAGAAGAAAACGATGGAGGAGTTGTTTACTATGGCCAAATCTCATCCACGATCAAGAAAGTGAAACTCCTCTCACTCTCCACCTGCTGTCTCTCAGTTTCTCTTGGCCCAGTCATCACCTTCATGACTTCCCCTGGACTGAACGTGATCATGAAAGGTGCGGTCGCCTCCACTGTGATTTTCCTCAGTGCATCCACAACCGCTGCTCTCCACTGGTTCGTTAGTCCTTACGTGCACAAGCTGAGGTGGCAGCCTGGTTCAGACACTTTTGAGGTTGAGATGATGACATGGCTCGGCACATTCACCCCAAAGACGCTGAAATTCTCAGACATACGTTATCCAGACACGCAAAGACCGTATGTGAGCTTCAAGGCTAACGGGGATTACTACTTTGTGGACGCAGATCATTGCCCTAACAAGGCATTGTTGGCTAGGCTCACTCCTCCAAAGGATGCACATGACTCTGCTTTCAAGAACTTGTAATCCAATAATTCCATTTTCGTTTCTTTGTTATACTTTGTCTCTTCTTTTTGGGTTGTAGCTCTTTTGGATCATTGAACCTCCCTTTCTCATGGCTAACACCCGAATGATGCAAATAATAAAAGAGTTGGTCTCACTCGAGTCGTCAAAGTTTAATCCAATTGGTAAATCTACTGACAAATTAAAATAGAAAACCGGTTACGGTATCAATTAGACGAACCAGGATAACCGGTTGGTGTTAAAAACCGGTTTCGCACAAAGGCTTTTGATTGTTTAGTCCCATTTTGGGAACAAAAGCCATCGGAGAGCTCTGAAGGCACCCGGTGAGTCACCGCCAGTGACGGCTTTGCAAAACCAACTCTGAGAAAGCGATTCCAAATCAATCTTTGGATGAAACGAAGAATCCCAGATTTCTGAATGGTAAATTTTGGAATACTACTCTCTTCCAGAAATTAGGGTTCATCCGTTAGATTTAGATTTAGCCATCTGGTTTCGATGCTAGGTTTCATTTCATGAATTAGGATCCGTTGGTAATGTAATTACTGGTTAATCGTTTGTTTTCGATTCGATGTTGGAGAAGTACTTGGCATTAAGTCATATGATTCATTTGCAGTTTTGAAAATGATCATTCATGTTGATGATTTTGTGAATCTGGGTGGTGCTTCATAAAGTCTTGATTTTTATGCAAACCTTTGAAATCCAAAATCATGCTAACCTTCGTTTTGATTTGTCCAAGTGATAATGATCTTGAAGGATAATTTTCAAGTTAAATCGATGATTCGGTTAATACCCTTGGCTCTTCTCTTCCAAATTACAAGGAATTGACTAGTTGAGTCTTTTTCTCCAGTGGTCTTGAAGGGTTTGTGTTTGGTTTGAGTTCAGCTGCGGTAGTATTTAAGCTGGATAAGGTTTAAAAAACTTGACTGCAACCTACTTCTTAGCTCAAACGTCTTTCATTGATGCACTAGTGTCCTAGTTCCCTCTGGATTCTCCTTGTTTGCTTACCTCTTAAATCTTAATGCGGTGTGCTTTATTGTACCTCTCTTTATTAGTCAGTCCTCTTTGCAAAAACATTATATGTTTTGAATGCAAGTTGTGACCATAGATGCTTATTTTATCAAATGGATCTTGAGAAACTGAAAGAACTGATATATAGAACATCTTACACTTCATCCATAAGTGAGTTTGATTCCTTATTCCCTGTGAATTGGAGGATGATGATGATAAGAAGAATGAAGCAGACAAATGAGTAATATATAGGTTATATGCGTTTTTGGTATTAACAGGCGACACCATTTATAGCGGGGGTGGCGGTAGCTGCCACTGCACTTGCTGGTCGATATGGAATCCAAGCATGGCAAGCATTCAAGGCAAGGCCACCAAGGCCCAGAATTAAGAAATTCTATGACGGCGGTTTCCAGCCTACAATGACGAAAAGGGAAGCTGCTCTTATTCTTGGCATCAGGTGAAGTAAACACACACAGAAAGAACTCTGTTTCTCTTTGTCTTTAGCATCATAGATAGTTCTTTCTATGAAATTGTAAAATTGTTTGAAATGTGGGTTTATGGGATTGATGAATCACAGGGAGAATGTAGCGGCAGAGAAAGTGAAGGAAGCACACAGGAAGGTAATGGTAGCAAACCATCCAGATGCAGGTGGAAGCCATTTCCTAGCCTCTAAGATCAATGAAGCTAAAGACATGATGCTAGGCAAAACTAAAAGCAGCGGATCCGCATTTTAAAATCTTGAGCAAAGAGGACTCTCTGTCTCTTCTATTTTGTTATAGAACTGCATTGTTAAATTGTAATGCTAAATTATACCAATAAGCTTGTGTGGGTCTGTTTGTGACACTGAAAAAATCTTTTCGTTTCACTTGTTGTGGTCGTTTTGAGTCTTTGTTGGATATATTAAAAAATCCAGTAATAGAAACTCTAGTACACGTGTCGTGTGGCTCCAGCAATGTCTTACGTCAACCTCTATCCATTCGTTCCCCTTATTAGCAACTCCCTCCACAAAACTCTTTTTTTTTTCTTTATTTTATTTTATTTTCAAATTATTCTACAGTCTATTTATTATTTTTGTTTAAATATAATAAGCTCTTGTTAAAGGTCGACTTCTTTATTTATATTTTTTAACAAAATTTTAATAGCTAAAAAAGCATAAAACTGGATTACGATGATTTTATGAGGACCCGGTCATGATTTATCCATTACATGAAAATTCGTACATTAAATATTATCTGTTAAAAAATATCCATGTCTTTATCTTCTTCCAATTTTTTCATTTTTTTTTTTATTTTCTTTCTAAACCCAAAAGAAAAAAAGAAAAACAAAAAAAAAGAGAGAAGAGAAGAAAGAAAGAAAGAAAGAAAGAAGAAGGGAAGGGAACTAAAAAGGCAAAAGAGGGGTCATCATCATTTCATGGTTACCTCCTCCTCTCTTCTCTCATTCTTACTCTCACCATATCTTGCTCTCTCTGTTTTAAGCTTTAGCTCTCTCTCATTCTCATCTCCTTTCGATTCTCAGTTATCTCACTCGCCTTTTGCTTAACGCTCTCTATGTCCCCAATAATGGCCAAAATCGATATCTGAATCGTCTTCGCTACGCTTCTTTTTAATCTTCTTCTTCTGATTCTTTTTAATTCCTTTCGTAGCAGTTTTTTTAGGGTTTCTTTTATCCGAGGGGGACTTTGGGTTTTCTTTGAGAACTTCGATTCGTTTTCCTAGGGTTCGATCTTTGTCTTTGGTATCTCTCCCATTGAATGGTGTAACAGAGTGACGCAATGGTGTCTAGTAATGATCCTATGGAGACTATATTCAATTCTATCCAAGTAGTTGTTAAAGATGCTCTTCTTCCGATTGAGCTCGGTGTTAAAAAGGCGGCAAGAGATATTGAAAACTGCTGGGTTACCAAAGAAAGGGATCTGGGTCTTGCTTTGAGATCATCTGGAAGAAACAGTAAGAAGAAGAAACGGATTTGTGCTACTCCTGAATTTGACGACAATGCTAATAATGTTCACTGTGTGGTTACTGAAGAGAGAAAGAAAGGTTTGTCTATCAAGATCCCTGTGAAGTCACTCTTTGGTATGTTTTCTCCCAATTTAGCCAGTCGTAGTACAAGTGATGTGGGGTTGAAGAAGGAAAAGTCTTTGGAGAAAGATGATGATTCCTGTACCAATTGCTTCAAGTTTGCCATGACTTGGTCTTTGTTGGTTAGTGGCTTTGTTCATGCTTTTCCTATTCCTTTCAAGATTGGCAAAAAGAGGATTCACAAAATTGGGGATGATGATGAGAACACTCTTTTGCATTCACGTAAACACGGCCTTAAATCAAAGGCTTCTTCATTTGCAACTCGGAAACCTGAATCTTCAGAGAAGGATGGGAACCCTTTTTCTATTGAATGTGCCATGGGTTTTGTTGTTGAAATGATGACTCAGAATCTCCAGAAGCTGGACCAGTTCTTACAGGATAATTCAGAGAATGAATCTTGTTCTTCTATGGAAGCTACTCGTAATGATAGTCCACTTATCTTTAACATTTGGGAGGCTAGAAAACTCGACGTTAATGGATTCCTCGGGAACCTGATGTTTGCCAGAGTTGGAGATGTGGCGTCAGGTATAGTTGGCCTGACATCTCCCATTAGTGGAGATGTTGATGAAAGTAATGTCAGTACTGCTGTTAAAGACGAAACTGCGGTTGATTCTCCTCAGAACCTTGCAAGTGGACTTCTCAGTATACCTTTGTCAAATGTAGAGCGTTTAAAATCCACGCTGTCCACGATTTCATTAACTGAGCTTATTGAGCTTTTACCGCAATTAGGACGACCTTCAAGAGACCACCCGGACAAGAAAAAACTTATTTCTGTTCAGGATTTTTTCAGATACACCGAGTCTGAAGGTATGAATCCTTCTTTTTTTATTATTATCCTAACATATTCTTGATAACTTAGTAAGCAAAGAAAGTTGAGTGTTGAACGCATTGCATATTTATTACTCATCTTGCCAAAGCTTGAAGTTGAGTGTTGAACGCATTTTGTGTTGTTGCTATAGCGAATTGGATAAAGACATACTTTATCATGTCTTCTCTTTTATTGTCTGCTCTTGTCAGCATCCTAAACTAATGTCTCAGTTGTTATAACTCAAGTAATATATGTTGCAGTTTCTCAATATTAAATTGTCTGCTAATACAAGGAAACACATTTCTTATTTGCTTTTGTATTACGTTCTGTATTATAATATAGGAATTCCATTTCGTCCAATATAACTCTCTGTGGCTTCCAGGCAGGAGGTTCTTTGAAGAATTAGATAGAGATGGTGATGGTAAAGTAACTTTGGAAGATCTGGAAATTGCAATGAGGAGAAGAAAATTGCCAAGAAGATACGCCAAGGAATTTATGCGACGAGCTAGGAGTCATCTTTTCTCGAAATCGTTTGGTTGGAAGCAATTTTTGTCCTTGATGGAACAGAAGGAGCCAACCATCCTCCGTGCTTATACTTCTCTCTGTTTGACCAAGTCCGGTACTCTTCAGAAGAGTGAGATATTAGCATCACTAGATAACGCAGGACTTCCTGCTAATGAAGAAAATGCTATAGCCATGATGCGATTTTTGAAGGCTGATGCCGAGGAGTCTATATCATATGGACATTTCCGTAATTTCATGGTTTTGCTGCCATATGAGCGTTTACAAGATGATCCTCGGTAAGTATAATTCTTTGCTGTAGAACAAAATTGATGTTTTTATTTTGTAGCATTTTGTCTTTGAACTAATGAGTAAAATTGTTTGGATTGAACCGGACCAGTTCCCCCTTGGTTTCCCTCATCTATTTCATGTTGATTTCCGTAGACACTTCAAACCTGTAATTTGTGTTGTCCTACCGATGGTGATTGGTGCTATTTTTACTTGTATAGGAACATCTGGTTTGAAGCTGCGACTGTTGTTGCTGTTGCACCCCCTGTGGCGTTACCTGCTGGAGATGTTCTAAAATCTGCATTAGCGGGAGGGCTTGCCTCTGCTCTCTCCACTTCTTTACTGCATCCGATTGACACAATCAAGGTGAGTCCTCTTGTTGCTTTTGCAGCTGGATATAAGTTAATGCTCAATTTTCACAAGTTTAGGTGAGAATATGGCTACCACAACGCTCAGCCTCCACCAGGACCTAATTGACATCTGCTTCTACGATATTAGCATGTTTAGATAGATGTAGTATGCAAATATTTTCTCCTGGCTTATGTTTTCATACTATTGGTTTGACGGATTTCATTATCACTTTCTTGCCAGACACGTGTGCAAGCATCAACGTTATCATTTCCTGAAGTAATAGCAAAGCTTCCAGAGATTGGTGTACGGGGAGTATATAGGGGTTCTATTCCAGCAATTCTTGGACAATTTTCAAGGTCTTTTCAGTTGTTTCAGATCAAAGATACTTTTACTTCTACAGTTCTACTTGTGAAATTTCATTTCCATTTGGTTTAATCTCTTTCATCATTGTAGCCATGGCCTACGGACAGGAATATTCGAAGCAAGCAAACTAGTGTTGATCAATTTTGCTCCCAATCTCCCAGAAATTCAGGTGATTATCACTCTACTCAGTTCTCACTGTTCTAATTCTTGTGCTTGAAGACTATGTATTATTATGGGTTCCTATAGATGTTGCGTTACTGAAGAAGCTAGTATTAAATGACTTCAAAACTCCACTTCTCCTCTGGAAAACCCAACATTATAGCGTTTTACTCGAACCTCACCACTGCTTTTGCCCTCTATAGTTCATGGCTATAATAATATATTCCTGATGCTGCTGGGGCTATAGGGTCTCTTCTTAATCGCTTGGTTTGATATAGTTGTATATGGTTTCTGAAGAAGAACCCAACCGGCTTTGGTTAACAGTTACATTCTCTGCATTTGGGGTTTCTGATCTTTGTGTTTTGTACTCAGTAAGCAATGTTGAGCATTTTGTTGCAGGTTCAATCGATTGCATCATTCTGCAGCACGCTATTAGGCACAGCTGTGCGGATTCCATGTGAGGTGCTGAAGCAACGGTTGCAGGCTGGCATGTTTAATAATGTTGGGGAAGCCATTGTAGGGACGTGGAAGCAAGATGGTCCAAGGGGCTTTTTCCGTGGGACAGGCGCAACTCTTTGCCGTGAAGTTCCACTATACGTTGTTGGCATGGGACTGTACGCAGAGTCCAAAAAGGTAAGAAAACCGAAATGATGAGATTATCAAAATGGTCAAAACTGTATTTGTTGTATTGATTGGGGTTTTGTGTGGGTATTGTAGATGGTGGCGCAAGCGCTGGGAAGAGAACTCGAGGCATGGGAAACAATAGCGGTTGGGGCGGTGTCAGGAGGTATAGCAGCAGTTGTAACAACCCCATTCGATGTGATGAAGACGAGAATGATGACTGCAACACCAGGGAGACCGATCTCAATGTCCATGGTTGTTGTCTCGATTCTGCGTAATGAAGGACCGCTTGGTTTGTTCAAAGGAGCAGTCCCGAGATTCTTCTGGGTGGCTCCTCTAGGTGCTATGAACTTTGCTGGCTACGAACTAGCCAAGAAAGCTATGCAGAAGAACGAGGAAGCTATGCTAGCGGATCAGCTTGGACAGAAGAAGCTTTGCTAATGGGATATTACTTTGCTTTGCTGCTACGAAGTTTTTTGGGGGCAGTTTAAGCCGGAGACTATACTCTTTTGTTAAATGCTACTTTGCAAATTTTTGACAAAAAATAGTTCATGATTTTGTTGTGCATTGGTAAGTTTCAAACCCTCTGGTTAAAAAAAGAAAAGAAGCTATTTTTGCGCTCCCTACGATCGGTTGGTGCTTTCAGAGTTTACAAGTTACAACTACTTCAATGGTATACACAGTTTCCTCAAATCACCATAATACGAATGTTAAGCTCAATTTGTTACTCCCTTTTGTCACCAACATAGTAAATAAGCTTTTTTTCGTGTTGGTAAATATGTTGATTAAGATAAAACAACGTTGCGAATTTGCTATCAGTACAAAAATCACTGCTTATTGTTATGATAAGCTTCACAAATTCACAGTGAAAACAAAGTAGAGAGTGTCTTTAAGAAATAATGCTCTCAGTATCCCCAGTAGTCGTTGCGGATTTCATCATCGAACTTCTTTTTCAGCTCTGGATGCTTCTCAAAATACTCATCCGCCGTCATTGTGCTTAGCTTTTTCTGTGATCAACCCAACCCCAACACAAGCAAGATATATGTATCAAAATCCTTCCTTGTTGTTGACCTTATCTTATATCATAAATTTGTTTCAAATTACTTACGCTAATCTCTTGGACATCAATGATTTCTTTCTCCAGTCGCTCAGATTCCTTTAGGGATTTCTGCTCTGCTACTTTCAGTTCTACTAACTACTCATATAGCATGAGACGAGCCACTGTAAACTTGGTATGAAAAGCTTAAAAACTGGAAACATGTTAACAATCTACTACTTTCTATATGGTATTACTCACCAAAGCATCAAACTTGGGCTTGTATTCAGGAGTACTTTGGGATTTCAACGCCTGCAGCAAGAGGAAGATTTCAACTTTAGTTCTTGGTTAAGCAGATCTCTCTATTCAGGTTTCAGGTAGAAAACAAGTAAAAGTTATCCCATAAGAATCAAACAGAAGGTAATGGAAAAGGGAAAAGTAGAAAAGAGCAGAGTGAATAAGTGTACTTACTGTCATAAGCTTCTTTGTACATGTCCACTATACCAGACCCAATCCCTTGTCTATACAAATCCCAGTCAATGGGTTGATTGGGTTCCGGCTCCTGATCAAAACAAGAACTAAGATAAGGGATGATTCATAGCATCCCAGTCTATCGTCCTCGAAGCTTTGAATGCCACATCCGCCACTTTCTTTCCGGCTCCGCTCATTTTCTCTCCCCTCCCCCACCCACAAATGCTCTCTCTGATGATCTGACGACTAAGACAACAAGACCAAGGAGCTCACAAAAGGAAGGAGAAGAAGTATGGTCCCTTATTTTCCTCACAATTTTCACTTTAATCCCATACTTTTAAAATTAAACAAGAAAGCCCAAAATTGGGTGTTTTCTGATTATTATTTAAAAAGACTTTTTTTTGTGAGTATAAATAGCTCGGAATCTTGATTTTCTTGTGGTGGAGGTCAACGATGGCGAAAGTGATCAATCTGAGTCCGATCGAAGCTACTTCTGAGACCTTTGCTGACTATGGTCAAATCATCGAAGCCTCTCGTGATGGTGACCATTTCGGTCCCAACGACGCTCAGTTGGATCTCTCCAGAGGAACCCCACGGTACTCTACTCTGTCCTGATCATCCAAAATAAAATTCAGATTTGTTTTTTGTAATCACGCTTTTATACTTTTTGACAGGTTATATATTATGCCGCTACAAGATACATCCTTTGGATTTTCGAAGATCACTCATCACGCGAACGTGACACAGTGCATAGGATCAATAGGAGCTCGTGTTTGGTATCTCGGAGTGGCTAAGCCGTCTCTTATTGAAGGTGATGATGCAAGGAGAGTACTAGATGATACAACAACAGTTGTAGAATCAAAGTATGGTCACTTGTACGCTCCTCCTCCCGTTGAAGAGGTGCGCGTCTTCAGGGTCTCAGGAACAAAGTTTGTTAAATACAACCGCGGTACTTGGCATGTTGGACCGCTCTTCAGTGACAGCTCCATGGACTTCTACAACCTTGAGCTCAGCGACACTGATGTGAGTGATATATTAGTAATCATCATATTCTTGTATCGACGACATTAATTAATATGTTCTTAGGTGGTGGATGAGACGACATATGATTTCAGGAAGAACAATGGAGTCATCTTCCGATTTGAAGAACCCATATAGGAGGAGACATCATCGTCCTAATGCAGCTGCAGAACCGATTGAACCGGAGACCAGTTCAACCTTGTCATGTTTGATTATGCTTATTTTGTTTCAAGTTAAAAATAAAGAGAAGAGAATTGGTCTTCCCAATGTTAAGGAACCATCTCTTCCACATTTCCACGTTCCTTGCTTTGCAGGAGTTATGGCTGCATCTCTGTTTCTGTTTGTCTATGTATGTAAATGAAATGTAAAAAAAAAATAAGCCCAAAATTTAGGAAAATCTCAGTCAAATGTGTTCACTCACTACCGTAAGCTTCTTTGTACATGTGAGGTGCTGAAGCAAGCTTGCAGCCTACCAAAGGACGAAGATGAAGATTATAAACAACAATCTAGAAAATACAAAAAGAACCCTTTATTTTATATATTTTCATTTTGATCTTATATTTTTCAATTTACAGTAAACCCCAAATATATTTTGGGTGTTCACTGATCGATTTTAAACTTTTTTTTTTTTTTGACTGGATAAAAAACAGCTCAATCAGCTTCACTTTCAATTATTTTTTAGTGTCGTGGAAGTCACAATTTACAATAATGGCGAAATCACTTGCGGAAGTGAATCTGATCCCGATCGAAGCTACTTCTGAGATCTTCGCAGACTATGGTCAAGTCATCGAAGTCTCTCGTGATGGTGAACGTTTCGGTCCCAACGACGCTCAATTGGATCTCTCCAAAGGAACCCCACGGTACACATACTTTGGGATTTGGGAACAGATTTGTTTGTTTCTTTGATGTCTCACTGTGGATTTGTACACATACTTTTGGGATTTGGGAACAGGTTCTATCTAATGACGCTCAATGATGCACCCTTGAGATTTGGTAGCATCACTCATCACGCAAACGTGACACAGTGTCTAGGATCAATAGGTGGTCACGTTTGGTATCTTGGAGTCGCTAAGCCGTCTATTATCGAAAACGATGATGATGTTGGAAAGGGAGTAGTAGATAATAAAGTCAAATCAAAGTCTGGTCATTGGTACGTTCCTCCTCCTGTTGAAGAGGTGCGCGTCTTCAGAATCTCGGGACCAAAGTATATCAAACTCAACCACGGTACTTGGCATGCTGGACCACTCTTCAAAGACAGCTCCATGGACTTTTACAACTTAGAGCTCACCGACACAAATGTGAGTCGAGGTTTTCTTATTATAAGTCCAAAAATAGTACTGAGTGATTCTTTAATTTGTAATTGACATAAAAATTGTTGGTGTTTGGATCAATGATGTTTCAGGTGGTGGATCACACGACACATTATTTCAAGAAGGATGATGGAGTCATCTTCCGATTTGATCACCAAGAGGATACATCTTCTTCCTAGCTCAAATCCTTTATCTTATCCGTGTGTGCTTATGTTTGCTTTGCTTCTGTTCTCATGTGTAATATGTGTATGCAACCACCGGTTTAAGTTTGTTTCCATTGCTCCTTTACTCCTAAATTCTTGAATTGGTTCTTTGAAAAAGGAAACCAAATCTTGAATATATTAATGAATAAATGTTTTGTTAACATCATCATCATTCGATGTTTCTAGTAACGAATATTTTAGTTATTTAAGTATAAATAAAAACGAATATACGTGTAAATTTATTCGTATCCGTTGCCCGTTGGATATGTTACACGTGTAATCATCTTCTTGGATCGCTCAAACCAAAGGCCAAGAAGAGATCGTCGATCCGAATTTGAGGTACACATTAGCATCATCCCCTGTGACTGTGAGTGTTCTCGTTCGTCTAATTCTGATCGACAGCATTCTCACTAGCAATCATGGAGCGGCTAACATCACCACCTCGTCTCATGATTGTTTCGGATCTTGATCATACTATGGTTAAAATTAAGCCTTTTTTTTTTACCTGTGATTGTTGTTTGATTGATTGATACATGTGTTGTGTGTGTATGTGCAGGTGGATCATCATGATCCTGAGAATCTCTCTCTGTTGAGATTCAATTCATTGTGGGAACACGCTTATCGCCATGACTCGTTTCTTGTTTTCTCAACGGGGAGATCACCAACTTTGTATAAAGAGCTTCGAAAAGAGAAACCTTTGTTGACTCCTGATATTACAATTATGTCTGTTGGAACTGAGATTACTTATGGTAACTCTATGGTTCCTGATCATGGCTGGGTTGATACTTTGAATAATAAATGGGATTTGGGTATTGTTAAAGAAGAAGCTTGCAAGTTTTCTGAGTTGAAGCTTCAGGTATTCACTCTCACTGGGTTTACAAAAAGTTTCTTATTCTCTCTCTAGTGGTTTACTCAATGGTTACAATGATGACGAGAGTTTGTGAATCGCTGCTTGTAGGCTGAAACTGAGCAGAGGCCACACAAGGTTAGCTTTTATGTTGATAAGAGTAAGGCTCAGGAAGTTACTAAGGAGCTTTCACAACGGTTTGAGAAACGTGGGGTGAGTTTTGCTTTGATAATGCTATCCGTTGCATCTGAGCTTTGTGTTGTCTCTTTTGAGGTTTTGTTACTTGACATATTCTTTATGTTGGTTGTTTCAGTTGGATGTCAAAATTATTTACAGTGGAGGCATGGATTTGGATATTTTACCACAAGGTGCTGGAAAGGGACAAGCGCTTGCGTATCTGCTCAAGAAGCTGAAGACTGAAGGAAAGCTCCCTGTTAATACTCTTGCTTGTGGCGACTCAGGAAACGATGCTGAACTGTTTAGCATTCCTGATGTTTATGGCGTCATGGTTGGTTTTTTTTTTTCAATGATGGTTCAGCCATCTCTCTGCATTTCATTTTCATATCGATGTTGAGATCTGTTAGTTTGTTCTCCCAGGTAAGCAATGCTCAAGAAGAGCTATTGAAGTGGCATGCTGAAAATGCAAAAGACAACCCAAAGGTGATCCATGCAAAGGAGAGGTGTGCAGGTGGGATTATAGAAGCCATTGGTCACTTCAAGCTTGGTCCAAACCTTTCTCCAAGGGATGTCTCTGACTTCTTAGAGTGCAAGACGGAGAATGTGAACCCTGGTCACGAGGTTGTGAAGTTCTTTTTGTTCTATGAGAGATGGAGACGGGGTGAGGTTGACAACTGTGAGGCATACACTGCTAGCCTCAAAGCTTCATGTGTAAGTATTGTAACATAGTATAAAAATGATGTGTTGCAGTGGGATAATAATATATCTGACTCTTGTGTCAAACCCTCTTACAGCACCCCAGTGGTGTGTTTGTCCATCCATCTGGTGCTGAAAAATCTCTGAGAGATACAATTGATGAGTTGCGCAAGTACTACGGAGACAAACAAGGGAAGAAGTTTCGGGTTTGGGCAGATCAAGTCCTTGCAACAGATACTACTCCTGGGACATGGATAGTAAAGCTTGATAAATGGGAGCAAAGTGGTAAAAGCCTTATTGCCTAAAACTCCATCATCCTTAATATATAACCCATGAAAATGTAATCCTATTTTTTTCTTGCAGGTGAAGAACGCAAATGCTGCACAACCACTGTCAAATTCACCTCAAAGGTATGAGAAGAGATTGAGTAAATAAGAGCTACCTCATTGAGGTTTGTTGATTGATCGGTATTGTGGATTGTGCAGGAAGGGGAAGGGCTGGTGTGGGAACATGTACAGCAAACATGGTCGAAAGAATCAGAGGTGAAGGATGATAGCACCTGGATCATCTGAGTCACCTCATCCCTCTGTAGCCGACTAAGGCTTTCTTCTCTTTCGTATCTTATCATCTTCTCTGCCATAAAACGTTGAACCTTCGGTATAAATATACACGAGATTCGATCAAACATTGTCTTTTCAATAAAACTTGGATCTCAAAACTCATTCTTATTTCTACATCTATGATCTATATATTCAAGTTAACTTTTACTTTTCTTTAACTACTACACTATACAAACAAATAGTATATGATAGTGTCCATTTGCATAAGACTCAGCAATTTTTTGAATTGGTAAAGTCAATTCATTAGCATTGGATTGATGGATTCCATGGGTTGGCCCAAAAAAAAAAAAAATCTTTGAACGATCAATTAGAATAGCTTCTGATCTTTGTTGTTTAAGTTGTATTTATTGGACAAATCAAAATTCTTTCTCGACAGATAAAACTTTCACTCCTCACAATTTTCTTGTTTCTTCACAAAGCTTTTTTAAATATCTTTTTTTTTTTCCCTTTTTTGGTTTTCCAAAAATTAATATTTTAGAAATTTTGTATTTTAAAAAAAAGAACCACACAGTGGTTGGTTGCTACTGTTGTCTTTAAGGAAAAAAAAAATTAAGGGAAAAAAAAAACAAAGAGATGTGTAGTCAATCAATGCCTTAGAATATTATTTGGCCACAAGTAACTTTATAACTTAACTCTATTTATAAAACCTTTTTCTGATATCTTGGAGTTTAGAGATTGTTTCATATAGGGAGGCTCTATGAAGAAAATATTACTATTCCACTTGGACTTAGGAAAAGATTATTCCTAACTGGATTAGGATTTACGAATCAGGGTAATCCTTTATAAAAGAAGTTATTCACGTCTTAGAAAGATATAGCAAAAACGAACGAAAATACCAAACCCTAAGATCAAGAAGTGATTTGTTATGTGACCAACAAAAATCTTTTAATTGCAGCAGAAACGAAGACTCGTGCTACATATCCGAGAGCTAACTTTCGCAATTGAAGTAAGTAGTACACAACCTCAACTTGTTCTATAGTTCGTCGATATGTATTAAGTATCTACACTAGTCCAAAAAGAAAAAAATGCCTGATTCATATTTAATTCTTGCAAAGTCCACCTTCCAATTATTACCAAACCTTCCACTTCCATGCCTTTATTTATTTTTCTTTTGTTCTTTTTCACGTTTTCAACTCTCTATTATAACTATTTCATAAGTTTGGAAAATTAAGAGAGTCATCATTAATGTTGAATACTTTCAACACAATGCTTCCCTTCCTCGAAACTCAGATCATGTCACAATATCCGATCCTCTGATCACTTACATCTCTCATTTAAATTAACAGCAACCAAGTCTCAGAAGATGGAGAGCTCAACTGGGTTCATGACAGTCTTCGCGGTCTCCGGAAGCGTGGTGCTCCTTGCAGCTCAGCTTCACAAGCGTCTCCTCTCTGATTACATGGACAAGCTCGACCCTCAACATCTTAATAAGGAAAGCAAGAAAAAGAAGAAGAAAGTGAGCTTTGCAGAAGATATGGTGGAGCCATCAGGGAACAACGAAGAGTATCGCCGGAGTTTTCGCAAATCAAAGTTGGAGTATCGATCTTGAAAGCAGAAGAAGAAGAAGAAGAAGAAGAAGAATCCCACAAAAGAGTCAAGTTCTATAACAAGTCAACATTCAACACAATAGTTCTTTTTGTATAAATTTTCTCTTATATTTTTTTCCTAATTTGGTACTAGTTCTATAGTTGCTACATACCCCATTCAATGTTTTTTTTTTAATGTCAAACTGTCAATGGACGTCGATGTGTTGTTAATGTTCTGAATTCGTATCGACTAGCGTATTAATTGGTACCAGCCAGGCAGCCAAATATGCAACATTAGCCAAAAATTCGAAGTTGACAACAACCAGTTTTGTTTTCTCGCAAAAAACAATATGGGCCTTCCGGACAAGCCCAATCGTACTTGGGACCTTCACAAAATCAAGTCTTACCCGTGCCATTTATTTGTTTGTTTTTTCGAAGTTTTTTTTTTAATGATTTAGTAGTATAATTTTTGGATCGAACCCTAAACTCTTTAGAGTCGGTTCAAACTAACCATTTAACAATTTCATAGTTTTAATTTGGACGGTAACACAACAAACGATGTTAATATAAATCATTAGATTACAATTTTTAGTTGATGAATAATTTTTTGTCGACCAATCATTACTACTACAAATAATGCCACACCTAACATTTACCATTGAGTTTCCTCAATCTTTGTTTTCGTTTACCATTGATTTCGCCTCCATCAACCTAAACTATATATATACATAAGTACATAACACTATATATTGTAAGGTATGTAATGTGTATATATACTTAAGTTCATAATACAACGAACTAGATTAAGTACCGTGATAGAGCATGGGTTGAAATTTATTTTATTTATATTGTAATTTTTATATAAATATAATTTATGTGATTGTTTTTTAAAAAAAATTTGGATAAAACATTATGCAATAAAAAAACATTATGCAATAAAATCATATGCTAAATATGATGGCTTCAAAAAAGACACCTATTTTGTAAGCTTTATATTGTTAATGATTCTAGATAAATATCCGTGCTATAACACTGGTTAAATTTTATTTTCTACAAACTTTTGTATATTTTATATTTTAAAAGAAAAATTTAATATGTTGTATTAGTTTATATATTTGAAGTTATTTCAACAATGTATATCCTAGATCAGGACTTGAATGTCATTATAAGACATAATTTTGTGAATTTGAATTTAAATATTCAAATTTTGACCCGTTATTCAGTAAAATTTTTAATTCAATAGATATTATTTTTAAATAATAATATTACTAAAGCTTGAATATTTTATAAATTGAACAATTTATATTTGTTTTTAAAAATTCAACTTATGGTATATGCAGAAATAAAACCATTTTTAATTATAATAAATAATAAAAAATTACTTGTTTCACAAAATAGACTCATATATATAAATGAGAAGTGAAGTATAATGATAATTAATAAATTAATATGTTAAGTTAGATATCAAAATATTTTATTTGATGAATAATTTAACTAAGGAAATTAATATGGTAAGTTAGATTATACGATTCTTTAGAATATTCTCTTTTAGATTTTTGGTATAACATATTTCTAACCAATTAATTTATTATTAATGTATAACCTATTTGTAACTAACTTATTAAAATTATATAGTTTACAAAACAATGTTGTGTACTTCCGTTTTATTATAAAAGGGATGGATATTCTAGGTAGCGGATTATTAATTATTGTAAACTAACTACAACAGACAAATATAAATACGTAGTTTCACATTATATAATTGTCCTATCATTCTTTAAATTTGCAAGATTCGAATCAATGGTAAATTAATTGAAGGATTCTCTCTTTAATAACGTCATATTACAAGATCTTCATAATATCTCGAATGGCCATACATCTCGCATCTACTCGAAAAGTTCATGTACAATGCATTCTTTTTTTCTCAATTATTATCTAATTGATGTTCTTTTCTCTAATATAAAAATCCCTTAAAATCAATTGACTTTTCTTTTCGAAAACAATGTATCTCTCCTCTCCAATTGGTGTTTATAAAACAAAAAACATATATTGACACCTAATACAATCTAAAGAAAAATGATTAGAAGAAGAAAAATAAAAACTTAATAGTCAAGAATTCGGTTCATGTTAGTATGTTACGGGTGAGGAGCGCTTTGGCCATATTTAATATCAAGAAAATGAATCGCAAAGCTGTTTTCTTTTTTCGTATTGTTAATTGAAGATTTGTGTGTCCTCTATAATGTTGGTGGGACTGACTCGGAACGGAGCTTCGAATCAAAGAAGGAGCAAAACCAACTACCAAAGACAGTGTCGGTTCGAAGGCGATGGCAAATCTAGCGGCAGGAGAAACGTCGCCGTTTCTGATCATTTATTTACAGCGAAAACGATATTTTATATCAATCATACGTTACGACTTTGTCCCTTGCTTTTCCACCACACGTACGCTAAAAGCAAACCCTACTCTCTTAATTTTTTTTTCAGGGATTTGCGTAAAAAAAGTAAAAAAAAAAACTATATAGGATCTTCACATTTCCATGAGACTTGAGAGCACCTATTATGTTACATCTGTCTCACAAAACTTATTACTTAACCATATTCATTTATTGATCACGCAGATTCTCCATCTCGAGATGTATTTTATTCATTACCACGACATATTTATGTACGTAGGAGTAAATTTATTTTTATGTTGTATGCATTGGTCTTAAGTCTTATAAACAAAGATTCTTATTATTAAAATGACACGATGTTAGATTAAAAGTCGAGACATCTGGACCAAAGACATCTTACCTTCCTTCATAATTTTTTTTTTTAGTTGGAGACTTGGAGTTTCAATACATAGTACAAATGTATTTCCTGCTATACGAGACAAAAATTAATTTCTATAAATTAAGTCAGTTTCTAAAATTTCATCCACGAAAATGGATTATGGCAACTTCTGATTTACAGTGTAACTTCACTTTGTAAACACTACCATAAATGCTAATCCATTCCATCAGTAATGTAAAATCTTACGATGCAGTACTATATCAACATAATTAATTTATTTTTGACAATATGTTGTGGTTACGTTTATTAAAAGATGTATCACCAAGTATACAGTTAGTTTTGGGTTGTAATCCATCAAATGAAAAATTCTACATTTAAAAGTGTCTGAATAAAACAATTAAAGAATGGATAACTTTAAAAGAAAGGACTGTTAGTTTCGCGAGAGCAGAACAAATCATAGAAAACAAGTTTTTATGATGATTATTTATAATAGCTTAGCTATTCGATAAAATCTTGTAATTAAGCTTTTGAAGCAATGAATGATGAGGAAAAAAAATCCACAAATCAAAAGAGCACGTGCAAACCTAGAGACGATGACGCCATGAGAGTTACTAGTGATTCTTTATTACCAATCGATAAATCTTTCAAATTTTACTTAATAGTCTACAATTCTGTTGTCCAACAAAACAATAAAAAAAAAGACTACACAATTCTTTGGTTTTAGAATAGTGAACCGACGGTCAAATAATGATCGGATCCACGTACGTACAGACACTGGTGGCCGAGAGCCTTTTAAAAAAAGTTATTAAAGATTATTTTACTTTTGCTAACAAACCACCAAACGTTTTTGTGTCTCTATGGTCTGTAAGACCAAAACAAGTCTAACAAACTTACAAAAGAAATCGCTACGAAAGCATTGTATCAATAATGACGCACAATTACTAACATATTTTTAAACTCGAGATGCAAATCATATTTAAACGTGACAATATATATTGCCAAATAGTTGATTTAACTCATGTCAATAGTACACATTGGTGATTCGCAGCTAATTATTATTAGTTTCACAATTGTTGTTTGAGACGTACGTCATAGATTTGCAGCCAAAACAATCTGATTTGTTCTTTATTTTTGGAAATACAAAGATGGAAAGTGTTTACTTCAAGTGAAGTTCAGATATGGACCGAGTCAGAATACGACACGAGGCTCCAAGACAGAGACCACAGTGCTGAGTTGTTTCAACAGAAGCAAGTAGGAACCTTTTGTCTGAGAGAGAGACTCCGAGTTAGGCATCAGCTGACACGACCATACCTTTGCTTCTCAAGTAGACCCAACTTTTTTTTTCACCCTCACCAAAAAAAAATATTAAAACAAAGCCAAATAAAAAGCCACCCACCCAAAAAAAAATAAAATTTTTAATGAAAGAAAGAAGAAACTTCACATCAGCATCAGAATCTCTCTCTTTCTCTCTCTCCTTCTTCACAAGCAAAAACACCAAACCCAATTCTTCTTTCTTCATTTTGCCGACACTTCTTTCTTCTCTCTCTATCTCCACCGTCATGGATTCCTCCTATGGCGTCACAAAGCTCCTTCTCCTCCTCCTCTTAGCCGTCTCCATTGCAACCGCATTACCCGATAACAAACCCGTATCAGGTCAAATAAACTCAAACTCAGTCCTCGTAGCTCTTCTTGACTCTCACTACACAGAGCTAGCGGAATTAGTCGAAAAAGCCCTCCTTCTCCAAACCCTCGAAGAAGCAGTAGGCAAACACAACATCACAATCTTCGCACCACGCAACGACGCCTTGGAACGGAACCTAGACCCACTCTTCAAATCTTTCTTGCTCGAACCAAGAAATCTCAAATCTTTACAGTCTTTATTAATGTTCCACATTCTCCCTAAACGAATCACTTCTCCTCAATGGCCTTCTCTCTCTCACCACCACCGTACTCTCTCCAACGACCATCTCCACCTCACCGTCGACGTCAACACTTTAAAAGTCGACTCGGCAGAGCTCGTCCGTCCTGATGACGTCATCAGACCCGATGGTATCATCCACGGTATCGAACGTCTTCTCATCCCTCGCTCTGTTCAAGAAGATTTCAACCGCCGTCGTAGTCTCCGCTCAATCTCCGCCGTCATACCAGAAGGAGCTCCTGAGGTTGACCCAAGAACCCACCGTCTCAAGAAACCAGCTCCCGCCGTCCCCGCCGGAGCTCCTCCTGTTCTCCCAATCTACGACGCTATGTCACCAGGCCCTTCCCTGGCTCCGGCTCCAGCTCCCGGACCTGGTGGTCCACGTGGACACTTCAACGGCGAGGCTCAAGTCAAAGATTTCATCCACACTCTCTTGCATTACGGTGGATACAACGAGATGGCTGACATACTCGTCAATTTAACTTCTTTAGCCACAGAGATGGGTCGACTCGTGTCAGAAGGCTACGTTTTAACCGTTCTTGCTCCTAACGACGAAGCCATGGCTAAGCTCACAACGGACCAGCTAAGCGAGCCAGGTGCTCCTGAACAGATTGTGTATTACCACATCATACCTGAGTATCAAACCGAGGAGAGCATGTACAACGCTGTTCGGAGATTTGGGAAAGTGAAGTACGACTCATTGAGATTCCCACATAAAGTGTTGGCTCAAGAAGCTGATGGATCTGTCAAATTCGGACACGGTGAAGGCTCTGCTTACTTGTTCGATCCTGATATTTACACCGACGGTCGGATTTCGGTTCAGGGTATCGACGGAGTCTTGTTTCCCGTGGAGGAAACTCCGGCGACGGAGATTAAACCCGCTGCTCCGGTCGTTAAAAAAGTTGCTAAATCAAGAAGAGGTAATAATAAAATTTTTACATTATTTACTCTTTTGGTACGATTATTTTTTAGATTCTAACTTTTTCGGTCCATAAATATTTGATTTTGACATCTAAACCCAAAATGCGTCATTGTTTTGTGTCATCCAAAAATTTCTTACTCAAAACATTACTAAAACTATAGTAAAACTTTTTTGTGTGGGAATGAAACATTAACCACATAAGAGTAGCAGCCATCGTCGTTTAATGGTAGTAGAAGTAAGTGAACATGTGGGATTTGGAATAAAGTAGACACTTGTAAGAGAATGAAGACAAAAAAAACTCTTAACAAATTTTTGTTTTTATTTTATTTATTCCAACGTACTTTTTAATTCTATAACCCACCGACGAATAATCATTAAAATCAGGGGAAAACAATGTTTTTTATTTTTTTTTATGTATTCTTAAAGACAAGCAAGCTGTGTGAGTGAGACACATTGGTCGTTAACGACAGCTTGTCTAAATTTTCACTTAACCCCAAACCAAATCTTTTTTTTTTTCTTTTTGTCTTTTGGTATTTTGGGTTTGTTTATAATCATATATATTCATTGCACTTAAATGATTTGTGAATGTTAACCGATGATAATGTATATATATACAGGTAAATTGATCGAGGTAGCTTGTAGAATGATGGGTTCACGGTTTATTCCGTGTCAGTAATTTTACAGAAACGAATCCGAGCTTCCCACAATTTCTTTATTCTGTAAACATCTGAAGAAAAAAAAAAAAAAGAGAAAAAGAGTTGAATATGTAAATGATGTGATTTTTGGGGTTCGTTGCGATTTGCATGTTCTATTTGTAATTTTTTCTCATTAAAAATATATACATATATAAATACGTAGATTTTGGTGAAGTCTGTTATTATTTGGGTTGAGTAAAAAAAATGTCATAGGAGTTAGAGATATCAATATATATGTAATACTACAAGAAAAAGTTTATACCAACTATGGGAATAATAAAAGGAAGGATCCATTTGTGTGCCTATTTTGATTCTCTATTCCATTTCTCTCTTACCACATCAATCAACACATTATTGTCACCATTTTTGTATGATATAAAATGTCTGTCAAATATTTTTCTTTCGTATATAAAATGTGTGATTGGACATGGTAGTTGCAATGTACATGTAATGTATCAATCAACATATCTATGATATTATTTAATATTATACATTATACACCTGGTCCTGAAGTCAGCGTTTTTGTTATAAGTTTTATGCAATACCCAAAACAATACTATTTTTTTGTGTGCCACCAAAATATATATACAGTAATAATTTGGTTATATATTACAGAAAATCACATGATAAACTAGAGTTACAAACACTTAAACTCTATGTTGAACTATTTGCTTTTATAAAGCTATAAGAAAAAAGAAAAAAAAAAAGAAGTTTCCTACTCCTCTACTAGTATATGTTTTACAGCCAGATAATGAGAAAATCACAGCCTAGAACACGAATCTTTAAATGTTACTATTAAGACGGTGAGAAGGTATTAGGGGTAGTAGTAAGTGGGCACTGGCCACGAGGGCAGGTGAGCTGTGTGTGGGGCTTTTGTCCTCGTTATCAAAGCCTCATTCTCTCTTAGTCTTTTGCTAATTAATATGAGTTTTTTTAGCAAAACAATACATTTTTGAAACATAATAGTTTTTATAGTATAGTTACTATTTACAATTAGAAAAATCTCCTATACATACTGTTCATATAATATACATGGTGTGAAATAGAAAAAATGTGGGATTGTGTTCCAATGTACAAAATTACGAGTAAACGTTTATTTGTTTTTGGATTTTTTTTTTTCATCACATTCCTCTTTTTCTAATTATTCAAATATTTATTAATATATCTTTTGTTTCCAAATTTTTTCCACATTAAAAAAATCTATGTTTTTTCTTTATAATTTGATATACATTTTGTTTGATGATTTTATTTAACAATATTAATTATTTTTTACACTTTTGTATCCGTACACTTGTTAAGTGTTAAGTGTACAAATCTACTATCACTAGAAATTATTTCTGTAGGAATTTTACAAACATAATAATAATGCAATATCGAAAACCACAAGAACATTTGTTAAAAACATTATTAACCTCGCATCGTTTCGTTTTCACAGATTCATAAACTAGTCTACCTATATAACAATGTAAGTACTAAGAATTCACTTTAACATTAGATCTTGTATGGCTAATAGTTATGGTATGTGAAGAATCAAAATCTTAGGAGTGAGTACTAGTACTTATTCATGTTCTTTTTTTCTTTTTGGGATTCAGATTTAAGCTTGTAAAATGTAGTTCATAGATTGAAAGCATAGTCTCATATCCACCACAAAATATGTTCCAAATACGGAATAGCCCACAAGGATATTTGTATCAGACTTGATAAACATCAGCTATAAAGGAAGACCCCACAAGCCTCTCCTTTGACATTTCTATTTGCACAACTCACCACTGTTCTTCTCTTCAAATTCACTCATAAATATTTACAATTTTTTGAGTTTCACACATTGGACCATCTTAATTAAGAAGCCATTGACGCTTAATTTCCAAAAAAAAAAAAAAAAAAAA
>NC_025688.1:23203867-23207359 GCF_000633955.1 Camelina sativa
AAAAAGAAGAAGCAGACATTAGATAACGCTGCCAAACGCTCTCTTTTGCTTCTCTGATCAATCTCCCACTGCAACCTCGCTTGCCATAATCTCGGCCTTCACTTGGACGTTGTTGGAGTTCGGTTTCTTCTCTTCTGGTTCTGCAGCCACAGCAGTAGCCTTCTCTTCATCTCCTTTCATGGTTTATAGACCATCGTATTTTATTATTGGACTAAAGTAAAATTTAATGAGAGTCATTTCACAAAAACTTCCTCATATAAGGAGAAATCTTTTTCAAACTCTTCCAGATGTTATTGTTGGCTCACATGTTCTTCTCCCATCTCCGTTCCCTTAAATACACGGTTTCATCTTGATCTCCGCTTTTTGTTATCTATTCGGTTTATTTCTTTTAACGTGGTGTGGCAACATAGTCTAAAACTTATAGACCCACAATACTTGAACTTCTAAAATATAACCCAAACCTGGAGCGAATACTCGAACACCCAGACTTAAATATAGGTAGGCAAACAATTTGGTAATAAGAATAAAAGGGAAGAATCGCGCATAGCGCAATTACTCACATAGTAGATAATAATGTCTACAAGCATTTAATGTTATACATTGTTATTCTTAATTTTTGGATGAGGCTCTATTACAAAAGTTGGCCATTGATCCACCTTTTGAATAGGATCGAGGACTCTTTTGGTAGATACTCTGGCGTGTGTCCACATCCCTAAAGTCAAAATGCTCAAAACAATTAGAAAATTAAAGATGTTTCACTACAATGCGATGAAAATAAAAATGATGGGTTTAAATGAGAAAACTTACTTTGATAGTAGAAAATGTCATCTTATTTGCATAAGTTCTCGTGTATCTGTTGAAAGAATGATATCACGTGATTTTAATAAATTTATGATACAATGAGAAATTAATGAACAAGAGTAACATAAACCAATATGTACCCAGCGATTTGATCGTTTATCATCCAAGGCTTCCAATCATGAGTGATTAGATAATTGAGAGATTTTATCCAAGCTTGAGTTGCAATGGAAGGCAACACCATATCATGATCACCACTATTCAACATAAACGGCACAAGTTTTATGAGTACATATACAATCTATAAATTTATAGAAAACTACAAGTCTATAAAACCAAATGTTAATTTTTTTTATTAAACAATCTTTAAATAAGAGTATTTAAAAAAATGACAAAAGATAAATAGTTAGAGAAATAAAAATTCAATTTTATTTTTGTAAAAGATACCTAGTTAGAGAAATAAAAATTCAAATTTATTTTTGTAAAAATCATTTTTTTATATGTCGTAGTTTCATTCATCAAAAACTAATTTTAAATGAGTTAAATTTTTTTAAAAGAAAACATAAATATAAATACCAATTCACTCTCATCAAGTAATAAAAAATCATTCCTATAAGCTCATTCTTTTTCAAATTTTTAGTGTTTTACTTATGAATATATGCGTTATTTTAAAAAAATTAAACATAAGTATTACTCAAAAAACCCTCTAAGTTGTCAATTTTTGCATCTCTATATTTGTAATTGTTTTGCCCAGACAGCCACACCTATTTGTAGTTTATATTTGCACAAAATCAGTTCTTGGAAAGTAGAAATTTAACTATTACCTGAAGATTAGAGACCGGTAGCCGTTAATGCTGTTATTCATATGGTATGGTACACTGCTTATAATGTTTCTATCGTATGGTATCGTATGATTATATCGCACCCATTCCACTTTGCTACCCTGTATTAACAGATTGTTCCAAATTTACATTATATAAAAATTCTTCATAAAAAATAGATTATACAAAAAATTAATAGAATATGGTAATTGATTAATGATCTTTAATTAAGCTTGCAAATACCTTATTGATTTGAAGAGCTTTGCGAACGCTCTCTTTGTTGGCCCAGCGTTCGAAAAGATAATACTTATAATACTGCATAATCAACCTTTTCTTATTTGAAACATCATAAAACTGACTTCTTCTTTTTTTTTTCTTTGAAATATACATCTCCACTCATAGTCTCATACTGTACATATGAGATTCTTTTATTTTAATTCGATTCCTAGTTTTAATAACCAAACTACAAGGATTGATTAACAACTCTATTTTTATACAGAGTAGATGACTAGGTACGTAAGAATAAGATAGATACACCAGTATATCACAATCTCATTAAACATTATATTAACATGTTTACTTAGATATCGCCTATCTATACTAAGGACTTTGATCTTTGATCATGAAGTAATTGGAAAATATGGTAGAGTTAATAATATAATTTCATCATACTAGTTGCGTAAACGATCTTCGCTTTTATTTGTTTTTTTCTCCCAGTTACTTTTCTATTAGCCAAAAAAATTGGTAAAATACTTATAAAGCAATGAGGAAATATAATTTGTGTAGGATTTTGAAAACAGATGAAGTCAACTTTTTACATGGGTCACTATGGAGGAAAGATGTGTTACTTACAAAGCAATCAGGAGCTATATTTTGTGTAATTGTGTCATCACAATTTGGTAATAATATATGATGTATAATTATTTTGTCAGTGCACTGTAAACACCAATAAAAAAACTGAATTAGTGATGATATTTGTTACGGAGAGAAAAAAGTATCGACCAAATTTCAAATTGTGCGTACCTTATGGTATTCTTGAACAACTTTCAAACATTTTGTGTTACCTTGATCCACATTGTAATAATTTCCTTTGCAAAATCTCTTCAGTGACTGTAAAATTAATTTTTAGATTTCGAACATTGTTATATAATTTTAGGCTTTCAAACTTGGCAAGCTATAAGGTTTGTATAAAAACACAGAAAATATATATATATATATATATATATATATATATATATATATATATAAAGGAAAAAAAAAAACTCTAGTAACAAATTAAGCATGACACATATTTCGTACCTCGTAGAGTTCATCAGATATTAATGACATTCCATGAGCAAATGGAATACGATAGTCTAGTTCAATTTGATCATGTGTTATCGGGTTTCCGAGCACATAACCCTGTTTTCGGCAAGAAAAATATAAGTGTTCTTGAAACTATATATATATGTACATAAGGTAAGTAGAAATGATCAAATATCAATGACCTGTAGATTTATAGGAGGGTTGCAACATATATAATTCCCTGCATCACAATATCTATTTTGTTAAAACATGAGAGAAAAGAAACATTGGATTACTTAATAAAAGTGTATATGTTATACCTTTTGAGATTTCGTCAACAAGGGCCGGAACAATCATACCGGCATAAGAGTCTCCGGTAGCGTAAAATGGGTTGGAGAAAAATTGTGGATGTTTGCTTAACCACTATGAAACAAAAAAGAAAAACACCTTAATCGATGAGCTACACGCTGGCTGAATAATACCAATTAAAAAATCAGAACGTGTAAAGCTTGAAATCACTTAGAAGGTAATGAGAAGCGTTGAACTTACACAAGAGCTATACGGAACCACGAAAAATGTAAAAAAAAAA
>NC_025688.1:23207728-23208890 GCF_000633955.1 Camelina sativa
AAAGAAAAAAAAAAAAAAAAAAAAAAAAAAAAAAACAATAGGTTTGTCGTATAACCTTTTGAAGAAACTCATGGATCATCTTAACTTCATTTGTGTCACTAGTTTTATCAAGTGGAGCTCTTGAATATGAGAAGCCAGCTCCAACAGGCTGGTCCAAGAATATTATGTTCGCTACCTACAAAAGGTATGTCAATTTTAATAAGATCATTAATAATAGATCATTGATTGGGTTTGTGATCGACATATATACTTCCCTTCCAGCTACCTTTGTCCATGAATATGTAGTAGAGAACATAGAAGGGACACTTCCATTGTAAACCTCGGACTTCAAAGCCACAGGACCTACATATATATATATATATATATATATAACCCACTTTGAACCACCTTAGCTTTGAAAATAACCCTTAGAGGAAGAGGAAAAAAGTATAGACTTACCAATCTCGGAAAGAAGGGCAGTGAGAGAAGAACATCCTGGTCCTCCATTTAACCATAGAAGAAGAGGGTCTTCTTTTGGATTGTTCTCAGACTTGATGAAATAGTAAAACAGTTGGGCTTCCTCCTCCTCACCAATACCAATGTACCTTCATTTAGAAAAAAAACGGCTGATTACTAAATCCAAACTCAAAACAAAATGTTTCCACAAGGGAGATTTAACAAACCCGGTTTCGAGTTCAAAAGGAAGAGGGCCTTCAAAACCCGGGAGAAACTTGATGATAGAGCCAAAATAAGCATGATGACTCAAGAAAAATAGAAGCAGAAGCAGAAACTTTAGTATCAAACTCATCATCCTTTTGCTCTAAAGGTTATTTTCAAAGGCTTGCGTAAATTATCCTCTTGCTCTAAAGGTTATTTAGGCCACATACATTACCAGTTACCACTAACAAAACATGAAAAAAAAAAACAAAAAGTGAGTTGGGTAGGAATTTATGATTGGTTTGGGCTCAACTCATTTAATTTTATAAATGAATATCAGAGAGCCCATATTTACGATCCGTTTTGTTTGTGGGTAAGTTGGACCTAAACCATTTAGATCCGCTCGGTATATAGGTTTGACAGATCGATAATTTATTGGGCATTAATTATTACATGGAAGAAATTTTTGGAAAAAAACATATTTTAAATTTTATCCGGTTTTTTTTTTTTTTTTTTTTTTTTTTTT
>NC_025688.1:23209088-23213495 GCF_000633955.1 Camelina sativa
TTTTTTTTTTTTTTTTTTTTTTTGTCAAAGCTTTGCTATTGATAAAGATTATGATACATTGTTCCAAGATATTATGAACTTTGAGTTTGCTACTCTAGCACCTTTAGCTAGATTGTCAGCTTCAACATTTAGTCTACGAGGAATCGTTACAAAAGATATTCCTTCATAAGATAGAGCTATGTTCTTGATGTCTTGTAACTGTGTAGCAATAAGAGAGTGCTCCGTCTTATGTTTTTGTTGCTGTTCAGTAAGGGATCGGTCTATCTTTTTGTAGAGAGCTTCCGCATCACCACAAAACTTAACTCTGTTATAACCCAGTCTCGTCACATGAAGAACTGCTAGTCTTAAGGCCTCAGCTTCCACTTCAATTGATGAATTGAAGGGATCAATGGAAGCCATTCCGCGCAGGATAAACTGTGCATCTTTATTATATAATATCCATCCAATACCTGCATTGTCGCTTGATGAGATCCACGAACCATCCACGAAACAACAGTAATTGCTGTTTTGCTGAGAGATGGAACTGATGGGGCTCACATATGTCAGGGAGTTGTGATTCTTCTGGTCGGCTGTTTGAGAATCTAGCAGTACCTCGTTGTGAAAAGGTAAGCTTTGTTTCCATTGCTGCAAATCAGAGAGAGCCTTGCTTATAGTATCTGGGATGGACCACTTTTTACTCTTAAACAAAATATCATTTCTCATCTTCGAGATACGCCAACCAAGGAAAGGGAATAAACTTACATCCTTTCGATGATTGTTATTGAGGCTCAATAATTGATCTACGTTTTGATTTACAGAGTTTGAAGAGAACCGAAAACCTGTGCTGTGTGGAATTGGGGCAAGATTCCAGATCTCCTTGCTTATTCTGCAAGGAAACAGGAGATGGTTGACATTTTCTTTATCCTCTTCGCATCTCTGGCAAGTATCATCAGTTAAAATCCTCTTCCTCTTCAGGTTTGCTGCAGTTGGTAAAGCATTATGAAGACATCGCCACCAAAAATGCTTAATTTTCGGAGGCAGTTTTTGGGACCACAACCTTTCAAATAATGGAGTACAAGACGAAGCATGATTATTGGCAGATATGGTATGAGAAATCTTACGCTGCAGGTTATAGCCAGATTTCACTGAATATTGCCCGTCTTTAGTATGGATCCAAGTAATAACATCATTTGCTCCTGTAGTTGAGGGCCTGATCTTTTTAATATATGGAATGTCTACAGGATCAATGACGTTATTTAAGAAGCTGTCAATCCAACTACCCTGGGATAGTAGATCACTAACTTTTAATTGAGGATACAGATGAACTCCGATGCCTTTAGCTGGTCTAGGAGGGTCCAAAGGATCATGCCAGACATTAATTTGTTTGCCATTGCCTACTATATATTTAACCCCCTGAGAGATGAGTTTAGTATGCTTTTCCAGGCGTAGCTTGAGTTCAACTTAGGAGTGGAATTTAAGAGGCTTGTCTTTGGAAAATATTTCGCTTTGTAAACTCGAGCCATAAGTGATGATGGTTGTTGGAGGATCCTCCAACTTTGCTTGGCTAGCAATGCCAGATTGAAATCTTTTAAGTCTCTAATTGCTAGTCCCCCAATCTTTTTTGGATCAGTAATTTTGCTCCAAGCTACCCAGGGAATCTTATGCCGATCCCTTGACGTCGACCACCAAAACTGTCTCATTGCTCGAGTGATTTGTGTAGTGATTTTTGAGGGTAGAAGGAAGCAGGACATACTGTATGCAGGGATTGCAGTAATAACTGATTTGAGGAGTACCTCCTTGCCTGCAGGGGAGAGGAGCTTAGTATACCAGTTGTCCATCTTTTGATCTACTCTCTGGGCCAGGTAAGAGAAAGCATTGGCTTTGTTTCTACCAATAAATTCAGGCAAACCGAGATACTTAGTAAAACCTTTGGTTTTTTGAATTTTCAATACTCTGCTAATTTCTTCCTTCCTTGCTGGATCTAAGCCTTTACCAAACGTAATAGCAGACTTTTGAAAGTTGACGCTCTGACCCGATGTTCTCTCATATTGCTGCAGAATATGGAAAATTGTTGTGCATTCCTCTACTGTGGCTTTGCAGAAAAGCAACGAATCATCTCTAAAAGGCTTAAATATCTTAACCTAATACCTAATTCAAATATGATTCTCCTTTTATTTTTATTTTATTTTATATTTAAATTATTTGACAATTAATTTACTTAATAAAATTTGTGATTTTTTTGCAGTATGATGTGATTCATATTTTTCTAAACAGAGATATATTATTCAATCGATGAATAAATAAATATGTATACAAAATGCCACATCACTTAGAAAGATAAGACGATTGTTAAGAATCATAATATAAAAGAAAGTAAAATGATCCTGAATATGAATAAACTGATAGTTTGATTTATCAGACATTGTAATTTATAAATTTTATTTGATTTACTCTGGCTCTTTATTTTAAAAAACTTAAAGTTGTAAAAAAATAAAATATAATTAACTCTATGATTACAAGGATAAACTATTAATTATTAGAATAATAAACATACCTAATTAAATTAATATTGTGTAAAAAACAAATTCTCTCCTGGTATGCTAGAGGTTAAATCATAAAATTAACAATCAAAAATTCAATTATACAAGTACTAAGCAAAAAAAAAAATTAACAAACAAATATAACTTAAAATTTAAATTTTTTAGTTACAAATAATTTGTCTCATACTATATCACTGGTTAAAATCTAATTACATCTTCATAATATATGTTTTAAATTTTTGATTTCCACACATTAGACAGACCAACTTAAGAAGGAGTGACGCTTAATTTCCAAAAAAATAAAATAAACTGAAGGAATGAAGTAAACTGAAACTCTTAAAAGTAAAAAAAATGAAACTCGACGCAACAACTCTATTCACATTAATGCTTTTATGAAAAAAAAGAAGAAGCAGACATTAGATATCGCTGCCAAACGCTGTCTTTTGCTTCTCTGATCAACCTCCCACTGCAACCTCGCTTGTCATAATCTCGGCCTTCACTTGGACGTTGTTGGTGTTCGGTTTCTTCACTTCTGGTTCTGCAGCCACAGCAGTAGCCTTCTCTTCATCTCCTCTCTTCTCTGCTTCTTCTTTCTTCCCTTCCTTTTTCTTTTCTTTGGCCTTCACTGACTTCTCTTGAGTTACAAGCTTCGGCTGAGATTTTGTTATGGGTTTCTTCAGTGTAGATGATGATGATGAGTCTTTTGGTTTTGTCACACGAGGAGCAGCTACAACTCCAGTTGCATCGCTGCTACTCTTCCTGCGTCCTAGCTTAGGAGATTTAGGACGAGTTGTTGGTATCTGCAACAATTCATGGCCAACACATCCATATAAGAAAAACAGTTACAGGACAAGTTTGATCACACATAGGAAAGAGCAAAGAAGCAAACCTTCTTCAATTCAACCTTAGGTGGAGGTTCTTTGTAGAAACTAGGCATAGGACCAGCCTTGAATGTCAAACTCTTCCTCAACCTTTTGATCTCTTCTTCCTGACTCTCCTACACAAACACAATCCATTTGACCAAAAAAAAAAATGAAAATGTCAGTAAAAAAACAAACAGTTTCTTCTATTATACAAGAGTCCTCAAAAGTTCACCTGTGATTTCGCCTGCAAATTAGTCTTCTCAACTTCTTTTGCTTGGATCTTCTCTTCTAGTTTCATATAAAACTGAAAGGTAAACCAGAAAAAGTCAGGACAGAACTAAAAAAACCTGAAAATGAAAAAGTTGTAAGCAAAGAGAATGAGCATAAGAAGTAACCTCCTTCCGTTTCTCAGCCCGTTCCTCCAACCTGAACGAGAATCCAGATGCCGACCCAACGCTGCTTCTCCGCCCACGAGGTGTAGAAGTTCTGTTAAGACATCCAAACATCATATATAGAGATACATATGTCATTAATGAACAAGGGAACAACACGAAGAAAGTGCATACGAAGTGGTAGTTGAACGGGTGTCATCATCATCCTTGCTTGTCATTTCAGCTTTCGGAGATTTGGATACTTTCTCAGCAACCCTGTAAAATTAATAGATGCATACAACATTTACATATGTTTTACTTACTTCCTTCAAATGTACTGCCACATTCCTACATTTTGAAACTAATTGAAACATGTATGATAAAACAAGATAAAGAACAAACTTACACATCAGTGGTTGTTCTGGCCTCCTCATTGTCCTTGCCTGCTGTTTCAACATTAATGGATTTAGAACCTTCATCTTCTAATCTGCAGCGGGAGAACAGTTTAGTTGCCTATTCAGATCATCACTTTCAGACAGTAGCTTAGTTGGCTTATATCATTCCACAATTACGTATTTTATATAAGCACTTACTTGGAAGTAGGGCTTTGAGCTGCAACCTTAGAGATGGATTTCACAGGCTGACACAGCACAG
>NC_025688.1:23215913-23220576 GCF_000633955.1 Camelina sativa
CAATTCAACCTTAGGTGGAGGTTCTTTGTAGAAACTAGGCATAGGACCAGCCTTGAATGTCAAACTCTTCCTCAACCTTTTGATCTCTTCTTCCTGACTCTCCTACACAAACACAATCCATTTGACCAAAAAAAAAAATGAAAATGTCAGTAAAAAAACAAACAGTTTCTTCTATTATACAAGAGTCCTCAAAAGTTCACCTGTGATTTCGCCTGCAAATTAGTCTTCTCAACTTCTTTTGCTTGGATCTTCTCTTCTAGTTTCATATAAAACTGAAAGGTAAACCAGAAAAAGTCAGGACAGAACTAAAAAAACCTGAAAATGAAAAAGTTGTAAGCAAAGAGAATGAGCATAAGAAGTAACCTCCTTCCGTTTCTCAGCCCGTTCCTCCAACCTGAACGAGAATCCAGATGCCGACCCAACGCTGCTTCTCCGCCCACGAGGTGTAGAAGTTCTGTTAAGACATCCAAACATCATATATAGAGATACATATGTCATTAATGAACAAGGGAACAACACGAAGAAAGTGCATACGAAGTGGTAGTTGAACGGGTGTCATCATCATCCTTGCTTGTCATTTCAGCTTTCGGAGATTTGGATACTTTCTCAGCAACCCTGTAAAATTAATAGATGCATACAACATTTACATATGTTTTACTTACTTCCTTCAAATGTACTGCCACATTCCTACATTTTGAAACTAATTGAAACATGTATGATAAAACAAGATAAAGAACAAACTTACACATCAGTGGTTGTTCTGGCCTCCTCATTGTCCTTGCCTGCTGTTTCAACATTAATGGATTTAGAACCTTCATCTTCTAATCTGCAGCGGGAGAACAGTTTAGTTGCCTATTCAGATCATCACTTTCAGACAGTAGCTTAGTTGGCTTATATCATTCCACAATTACGTATTTTATATAAGCACTTACTTGGAAGTAGGGCTTTGAGCTGCAACCTTAGAGATGGATTTCACAGGCTGACACAGCACAGAAAAAAAGTTAATAAACTAAGAACATGAAAACTTCAAACAACTAACAAGACAGATTGAGTTTTTTAAACAATTACCATAGTTTGCTTTTTGAGAGGAGCAGATACTAAACTAGTACGCTTGGTGGAAACATTGCTGCTTGAAGATGGAGTGGCCTTTGGTTTGGATCCACTTGCAACGACGGGTTTAAGACTAGGCTTTGATGTTGTTGCATCAATGCTCTTTCTAGTGATATCAGCATGAGGTCCTTTAGTTGGAAATGAAGAACTCTGAGAAAGGAATCTGGGGCTCCGAGAAAAGGTCCCTGACTTTCTCTTAACAGTTTTGTTATCCTTAGCAGTTTTACTCTTCACTGAAGTAGCAGGCTCAGGGAGGTCAGCTTCCTGCAGCGAATGAGAGAATGTTAGACTAACAAAGCACAGTTCAAAAAACATGAGTCAAGTCTTGTAAGAAAACTTATACCTTAACCATCGTAGAAGCTTCATCTTTTGGAACATTCTCATTGACATTATCAGTTGTCACAGTAGATAAGTCAAGACTCTCGGGTCTGTTCATATCATTGGAATTATCAACATGAACATTCTCTTCTCCTTTCTTTGATTCCGCAACAACACTCAAGTCCTCAGACGCCATTCAGTTAAAAAAACTTCCAAATCCACAACAAAGATGATGAAATATTCGAACTCAAAGCGCAGATCCAAATCCCTTAAATCAAACTAAAGATGGAACTTCTTGTCTTGAGTAGCCACCTATTGTTCCATCCATCTAAGGACTAAACATTTTAACATAGCAATGCTAAAGTCAAGAATCATATTGAAAAATCAAAAAAAAAAATCTTTTGTACCAATTCTTTGGTCTACACTTCGATGATTGATTAAAAAGCATACTATACATATCACACCTAATCAAAAATCTTGTTTGAAGCGGTAAAATCACAAAATTCACATCCATTATCATGAATGATCACCCAAGTTCATAAGAAAAACAAAAAACAGACGAAACCCATTAAACGTTAAAACCGAAAGCTCTGATTTTTTGAAAAAGAGATTGAACCAAAACCCAAGTTCCTCCTATGTATTCAAGACAGCTAAAAGAAACCCACGGGTGTAGTAAATCTAAAAGTCTGAAACAAGAAGAAGATTCACACAAAAGTTGTATAACTAAGACAAAAAAAAAAAAAGTGAATGAAATAAAAGTACCTTATCAGTGGATTAAGAAAGACAAAAGCGTATATCCCTACTAAAAAAGACGCTTCGGGTATGGCTTGAAAGCAAGAAACACACTTAGCAAAAGGAGAAAGAGCGAAGAAAAAAGCGAAGAAGAAGAAGAAGAGATGTATGATGATGATGTATCTCTCTTTCTCTCTGTCTGTGTGTGTGTGTGTGTGAGAATGAGCAAAAGATGGGGGCTTTTTCAACGTCAAAGGAGAGATGATGTAGACAAAAACGATTACCAAATTACGGAAACGCCCCTCTTTTTTTTTTGGTTAGGTCTTTTTGACTCTCACTAATAAATGTCTAAATCCCATTAATTTAATTATAATTATAAGACAGCTAATTAGTAGATTTGCCTCACCCCCTATAATCAAATCACAGATTCTCAACAACACTTTTTTAATAACTTTCCCTCTGGTTAGGTTTTTGCTAAATGTGTTGTATATGGTCAAAAAGTGTGAGACAGGGGTAGAATGGTAATTAGACAGAAAATGATTGAGGAAGAAGAGTATTGAAGAACGTGGGGGGGGGGGAGAGAGAAGAAGACGAGAGGACCCTCTCTCTCTCACATCGTCTCCGTTACAGCGAACCCTCTCCACGACATACCCGCCGTTTATAGACCCCACTACTTCCGTCCGTTATTGCTGACGTGTCACGACCGTTCCACATGATTTTTTTTTTTTTGGGGGTCCACCAGCCGCGTGTGAGCTGTCGTCTCGACCATTTCCACGTAAGATTTAGTGTCTGAATGAATCCTCCACCGTCAGATTCTTGTTTTGTACCCAAAGATTTTTAGTCCTTTTTTTTATGATATTCATCTCCCAAAAATAGCACCCCGGACCAGAGTGTTTCATTTCATATGTGTAATAATATTTACTAAACATGCAGCCAATCAAATCATTCAGGTTTCCTCCAAAATATCTTCAAATTGCACCTTCGTTACATTAGTGTCTCCTTTATCCCTTTCTACTACAACCTCTTCTATATACAACGAAACACATCTCTTTCATTTCCTCTAACCTTTTTATAAAAACATAATTAACAACTACACATCCTTTTTTTTTTCTCTTCTTTCTGTCTTCTCCCATCCTTCTAGCCTCTTTTGTGTCTCTCTTCTCCTTTGTTCTGCCTCTTCCTTGCAGCCCTTTTGTAGTTTCCGACAATCTAATGTAAAAAATTATAAAGATTACATATTGTAATTGTATACACTGTAGATATATATATATTATCATTAGGAGACATGTATAAACCTGAAGAATATGAAAAAAAAGAGTGATGAATGCATCACGTTTTACTTACATTCGTCATCATCAGTTTTGAGTACTCGTTACACTTCTTTTAGACAACAGTATCTTTCACGGCAACTTCACTACACTTTTTCTGATGAATCTAAATGGTCCTTTGCTTCTTCTTCATGTGATTGTTTCAGTCTTACAATCGCCCTTATGAATTCCTCGTAGTCCACGGTGTCTTCCAAGTCTACATCCGTCTAAAAGAAAGATCCCAATATGTAAGATTATACGATGAAACAAACTTATACTCACTGAATCTTATATATATTGAGACAGTACTAGTGTCTGCTAGCTTACTGGCATTTGCATAAGACTATTGATGTCAGAGTTGTCGAAATTTGTGTTAAATCTTTCCAGACAGCTCTTGAGTTCTCTGTAGGTTACTCGCCCGCTCTTCTCACTGTCTATAGTCTTGAATCTTTCTCTAAGCTCGTGAATCTCTTCTTCGGGAAGCCTTTCTGCAATCACCTGTCAAGTGAAATACTAAACAATTCAGAGATTCTCTCATCAAAACCATCTAAGGAACAAAAATAAAAAGCTTTTTTTTTGTATAAGGTACCCTTAAAGCCATCTTCTTGAGTTTGTCTGTTGCTGAAAACTTCCTCAAGCGACTCAACACAGTTGTGTCTAGTGGTGTATCTGGTGCAGTTCCTTCATCCCTAATCCATGGATGGCCTGATAAAAAAAAAAAAAAAAACAAGACTAAGTTCCATATCTGCTCATCAAGTTATGGAGTTTAATGATTCTATAGGGACTTACACAAGACTTGTTGAGCAGTGAGTCTTTTTTTGGGGTTTCTTTCAAGCATATTTCTAATCAAATCTTTTGCACGATCAGAAACTTGTGGCCAAGGCTCTGATGACAAATCAAGCTCACCCTCTAGAACCTCATTGAAGATTTCTTCTTCCGTTTCTGCTTGAAGCAACAAACATACATGTGAACACCTCCAAAAACACACACACATATAGTTTTTGATCAAAGTAGAAAGCAATCTTACCTCCCCAAAACGGAGCTGAACCAGACAGCAGCACGTAAATCATCACACCCGCGCTCCATATATCTGCTTCTGGACCGTAATCTTTGTTCAGAACTTCAGGTGCAATGTAGTATGGACTCCCAACCACATCCGTAAAGTTTTCTCCTTTAAACAACAATAGAAATCTCAG
>NC_025688.1:23221362-23228675 GCF_000633955.1 Camelina sativa
AGAACCTCATTGAAGATTTCTTCTTCCGTTTCTGCTTGAAGCAACAAACATACATGTGAACACCTCCAAAAACACACACACATATAGTTTTTGATCAAAGTAGAAAGCAATCTTACCTCCCCAAAACGGAGCTGAACCAGACAGCAGCACGTAAATCATCACACCCGCGCTCCATATATCTGCTTCTGGACCGTAATCTTTGTTCAGAACTTCAGGTGCAATGTAGTATGGACTCCCAACCACATCCGTAAAGTTTTCTCCTTTAAACAACAATAGAAATCTCAGCAAAACATCTATTTTGTTATATGAGAAGATAACAAAATCTCTGTTTTGTAAGTAACATACCAGGCTTGAGGAACATGGATAACCCGAAATCAATAGCCTTAAGAGGTGAATCCTCGTGATCATTAACGAAGAGAAAGTTCTCAGGTTTAAGATCTCTGTGCATCACACCTAAAGAATGACAAGTCTGGACCACACCAAGTATGACTTTAGCCAAATGAGCAGCTTTTCTCTCAGAGTAATGCCCTCTTTCCACTATCCTATCAAACAGCTCACCTCCTCTGCACAGTTCCATCACCATGTGAACAGCCACAGCGTCCTCATAAGCTCCTTTGATAGAGATCACGTTCGGTTGCCCCAAGAGATGTTTCATAATCTCAATCTCTCTTCTCACATCCTCCACGTCTTCTTCGTTCTCTAGCTTCCTCTTCGGGATAGACTTGCACGCGTATTCTTTCCCTGTTCCTTTCTCCACGCAGACGAAAGTTGTCCCAAATTGTCCGTGACCTAACTTGCTCCCCAAGTTATAGTACTCCTTCAAATGCCCTGTTTTGGTGTTCAACACTGAATCTGCTTGCAACCCTGCGCTCATCAGTCTCCTGACGTTGTGAGCTTTTCTTTTGCTGTTAGCACACGCGATCCCAACCGCTCGCTTCTTGTGCTCTTCTTCACTGCACTTCCTTGTCGTTTCACTCATCCTTCCTTCTTGTTCCTGACTCGTTTGCTTCAGCGCATCAGCTTTGGCCTTCTCCTCGAGTAATTTAGGGTCTCCATGAGTGTCATTAAGCTTAGGTTTATTATCATCCTTGTACATTAGCATTGGCTGAGGAGGCTTGTCTTGGAGCTGTGGCTTCAAGGGATTATCCATGATGAGATCCGTGGGACGAACCCATGAATTCGATTTCGTATCAACACAATTGCTGACCATATGAACACATATATTCCCCATTTCTAAAAAATCTAAATCCCCAGATCAAAATTTACGCTATACAATAGTCTACAAAAGAAACGCAAAAAAAAGAAGAAGATAAAGATTAAAGAAACTCCCTTTTTCTTCCTTTTCACGCAAGAGAGAAAACCCTAAATCTGATCTCATAGAGACAAAGATCTCTCCTGTCTAACCCCATAACCACTTCCATGAACAAACACAGATATAAATCTCCCAAATGTGAATTCAGATATAAGGGAGAAAGATCTCGAGGTCGGCTCAATAATTTAATCAAAACTACCACAAAATCCTACGAATCATCTCACACAATACACAAACGAAAAACGAAGATATAAGAATAATGAAATGGGAATTGAGAAGGAATATGATTTTGACAAAAAACGAATTGGGTCTCACGTCGTGACTGAATTTTTTTTTTTCGGGGGATTTATTAGGGTTTTTGGCTTTTCTTAATTAAATTAACTTTATTTGATTCTCTCCTCTAACCAAAATCTAACATATGACTCTGTGTGAGGCTGTGTTAATAGATTATTTAGTGTCTGTGTGAATACATTCGTTAACAGTTCGGTCCTTTGAAATTTCCGAAGTTGTTAAAGAAATATATCTTCAACTAAATGGAAGACCGATATAAATGTTTCATTCTAAATGACTCCATGCCACAAAAATGGTAACCAATCTTTCAGAAAACGTAAGGTTAGATTTCATATCTTTAATTCCACTCCATATATAACCTACTTTGACCTTTATTTAATGGAAAGTACGAATTCGTAGGCAAGATCTATATATAAATGTAAGATAACTTTTTGAGACAAAAGTGATAAGTTAAATATTTTGGTTGGTATGATTAAAAAAAGACAAACATAACACAAAGATAAGTAATATAGTATGTATGATAGATTAAAAAAAAACGTGCAAGCCGCTAAGGCGCTAAACAATAGTAGACCACAATCCCCCTACGCTTCTTAGAAAGTCACACATTACATTTAAAAGATTATACATGCCAAAGATAGAAGAAGAAGAAGCTGACGACCTTTTTTCTCAAACGTCCTTGGCCAAGCCCGAGAGATCAATCTCACAAGAGGAGTGTGGCCGTCTAGGGGAATTATGGTCACTGCGGTGCTCTTCTACCTTGGGATGGTTTTCAATGGGTATCCCTCTCCTGTTGCTTGGGTTATTATGGTCTCCCATGATATCAAATAAGCTGCTTGACATCTCTTCAGCCGCTTCAAAGAAACTCTTCATTCCGCTAAAGAAATGGCGTTCGATGGCGTCTACATCGCTGCGGAGTCCAGGGAAGTTAAGTGGATTTTTTTCCTCAAACAGATTCGGAAGAGCTGATCTCCCCACCATCTGGTCTGTCACATCCTCTTCTGTGTGCTCTGTATTAGATTGAACGACTTCAGAGGGCCTAAACCAGATACAAAAACCAGTGCAAAATCAATTAAATGATCATAACTCATAAAGAGTACATGAAAGGTACAAACAAGGCTTGAACATGTATGTGACTAGGCAAATCTCAAAAGAGACATGAAAGCACCATTTCAAAGTGACCAGAAGATAAGCTCAAATCAGAGGCAGAACGCCAAAAAAACAAAAAAAACACACACACAACATGTAACCATTCCAAAGCATAAACGCAATTATATGCTAGTTAATCCCAATCCCAACCTTAGCTCCATGAATCAACCAACACACTCACTCATCCTGAATAAACAAACAACTTAGACCTAATTTGATCTTAATTACACTAGATACGATTAATTACTTTAGTCCAATAAATCAAACATCATAGCTTATGATTCTCTCTCTAATCCCTAAAAAGGTTCAATTCCAAAGAGCGACAAAAAAGATGCGAAAGACTCACTTGCCAAGGCAGTGGCGAAGAACCTCCTCGGTTTTATCGCATTTCCTGACGAACTTCCCAGGCTCGACCTCCTCCGTCTTGCACTGCGATCTTACAACCGTGGTGGTGGAGCAATTGTCATCGGCGGCGGTGGAATCTCCGAGCGGTTGATCGGTGAGATCTTTGCCGGCTTTAGCTGCGGACGAATCGTCGACCCAGACCCAACCCATAGCTGATGATTTCGCCGTGAGATTCTTCTTTGTGTGTATGGATTTTTCCTCAAGCAAAACTCGAAGCTTCCGATTGTGTTTTTATAGTCAGTCTCTCTTTTTTTTTTTTTTTTTTTCGTGAAACCGACTTACCGGTGAACCAGAGGTAAGAGTCGGCGTAACATCCTAACCAAATTAAACCAAACTAGAATTGTCAAAATTTATCAATCTGAACCGGAAACCGACTTAGCCAATTTTTTGTTTACTTTTTTTTAGACATTTTCTAGTAGATTTTACCATTGCAACTAAAATTTTGTGTATTTCTCAAATTGATTGTTGACTAACTACTACAGCTCAAGTATAATGTATATTTTTAAAAAATATCTATGGTAATCAATTTTGTGGCTTTTGGGAATTGTTTTGTTTTTCTCATATAAATTAATTAAATATTTATTAAAAAATAAGAGTGTCAAGTTGTTATATCATTAAAGTTGAAGTACATTTAAATTTTTATCCTTATATTTGTGAATAATATTATACACTAAACGGTAATAATGTTTCTTTATCCTTAAGTTTATTTCTCTTAGCAATGTTTTATATCTCATTTTACGTACGGTTATCAAATAAGACAGATAGATATGTCATATGTACACTGTTTTAGTATCTGCGTAGTGCTTATGTTTTTGATTATGTATTTTAAATACGGACAAACAAGATTGCTAAATTAATAAGTCCTTTTTAATAAAACGATATGATTGAGAAATATTGTCAGACTGATGATCAAACGCCTAATTGATTCTACTCCATTATAAGTTTCAACTTGTTCTCGACTCCTTCTTTTTCTTTGACTTCTCAAATATTTAAATGATCAATACAAACCAAGAAACATATTTCAAGCCTCGCTCTCGACTATATTCAAGACGACTTTATTTTTTCTTTCTTTGGTACGTATGTAGTAGCAACAAACTCGTTCACATTGCTAAAAGAAAAAGAAAAAAAAATTAATCCAACAAAATTGTGAACTTTTAACCCATAATTCACTACGGATATTCGGCTTCGATGAATTATAATATATACACTATATATATGGTCGATCAGTTAGTAACCAGAAAAAGATTTAAAAAACTTTACAAGGAACTATTGAAGAATTGAAAGCGAGATTAAGCCGGAGATTAGTCAGGGTTACGGTATTAAGAATTTCTTCGGTTATAATATAAACAAATAATTAGAGCATCCTTGTGGCAGCGACGGAGGAGGCTAAGGGGACAACCTCTGCGAGGGGAGTGGAAAGAGGAGTCGGAAGCGGCGAAGTCCGACAAACAGGACACGTGGGATTGAGCCTAAGCCAAGTGTCAATACATTTTAGGTGGAAGAGATGGTTGCAATCTGGAAGCTGCCGCAGTAGATGTTTTCCCTTGTAGTCTCCTAAGCAAATGGCACAACACGACGCGGTCGTCGAGCCTTTCGCTTCCGAGTAGAGGATCTTCGGGTAGCTCTGAATGGTGTCCTCGTCAAGACCGGGTACGACGTCGATGATGACATGGTGGTGATGGTGATGGATACGTGTTGAATCTTGATTGGTTCGTGAAGGTGAAGAAGAGAGCTGGTTACGTGTGCAATAGTAGGAGGTGAGGGTGATGGTGGTGATGAGGAGGACCACTCCTATGGAGACACCGATTCCGTATCTGAATCCTCCTATGTTGTCTGGACCGAGGAGCCCGTTATAGTCAGGCATCCCCGGAGGTGGCGGTGGCGGTGGTTGGAAGGTGTTCATGGCTGCTGCGGCTTGATGGTTTTGTTTAATTGGTTGTGGAGGAAGAAGAGAAATAATGGATCAGAGGTTTGGTCAGCCATTTGATATAAGACAATGTAAACTGAAGCATCTTGGGATTATCAAAAAAGTCAACGGTGAGAGAGAGAGACAAAGGGAGGAAATGCATGTGAATGAGGATAAGAAAGCTCTTTGTCAAAGCAAGAATGGTGTGACTTGTGGTTATTAAATAATCCATGTATCAAAAACTTGCTAAAACTTGTATTAGTAAATTGTATAACACATATATTGACTCATTAATTCGTTGTTTTGCTACTACGATTAATTAAAAGCTCCTAGATTCACTCGTATAATTTGAATTACCATGGTTGGTTGGTTGGTTGCACGAGATTTGGTTTTGTTCATTTGTGTGTGGCCAATATAACCGATAGTCATCATCAATCTATATATAACCGTACGTCAAGATTAAATACAAAAATATATCACATGGTGTAAATGACTCTGAAACCTTTTACATATTGACAAGTAATGAATTAAGATTTGATTTAGGAATATAAGGATGGGTCAGTGGGCAAGATCACAGAAGTTTTACGTTGATTTAGTTTGAAGTCAACGTCTTCGTCGCTACGCATATTAATCTTGTTGTTTATGTACGTCTGATTATCATCTTTATCTAGGATTATTTAAGTCCAGTCACTTACTTTGTCACCTAAGCAACGTTTAGTTTCATTCATTTGTTTTCTAAGTCGCGTATTTATTTTATTTAACATTTAGTTTCTCCGGATTCAAAACTTTGAAACTTTATGAACTTTTCAAATGGACGGAAGACTTGTCTCATGGATCAAGACCATGAATCGAGTTTACTTACCATCTACAAAAAAAAATCGCTATAGTTTTTTTTGCCCATTGATTATGCTAACATCTAATTTCACTTGGTGGTCGCAATTACGTTGGTCTCCAATATTAATATAGATTTCGACTTATGATATCGTGATATTCAAAACAGAAATATTATTTGTATTAGATTGCAAACTAGCTAAAATCAAAGATAAATATTAGTAATAGGCATAACTCACTTCCAAAAGCTAGCTCAAAAGAGGAGGATTGGCTCGTACTATATATATTGCCCAAGGAATTATGTTTCTTCCGATGTGGAATATATCTAACACACCCTCTCACGCTCAGGATTGGACATCTGTAGCGTGAAGTTTGTAGGACTGAACATCCACGGGTGGTAGTCCACACAATCGAGAAGAATAGGCCTTGACTCTGATACCATATTAGTAATGAGCCTAACTCATGCCCAAAAGCTAGCTCAAAAGAGGAGAATTGCCTCATACTATATATATTGCCCAAGGAATTATGTTTCTTTCAGACGTGGGATATATTCTAACAATAAACTATACAAATTAACTTCCTTTTTAAACTTGACAGCCAAAAACAAGAAATCTTTGATAATGGAAAAACAATCTGTTGGACAGTTGTTTGTAATGAATAATGCGTCATTGCATGCTTGCATGATGTTTATTTTAATGTATACTATGATAAGAATATTGAAAGTACATGTCCCGGATACAGACAAAACGTATAATATACTTTTATGTATGTATAATATCCAGATTCATTTGGTGAAGAATGAATGCACCCCGTGAATTTTAAAGATTTTATAATCAACAACCATTCAAATTAACAATGTTAAATTTAATTGACAACTGTTGCAGCCAATTTTGTGTTGGAGAGTTGCTTGCTTGATTCCCCCTCTTCCAATATTTTCTTCTTCTTTATGTGGGTTATCAATAACTTATGGGCCTTACGACCATATTTTTTTTGGACTGGATACTACAACATAAGCAATGAGTTTTCTTCCAAGTTCCAACTTACAAGGCATGAAAATCTGATGAGGTAGCAAGGAAAAAGAGAAAACACTTGGGTTACATTGTTAGATTTACATGCTTGTTTTGAGTGTCAATGTCGCAGATAGCAAAAAAAAGAGAGTAGTTGAAAAATTGGAAACAAGTGGCAGTGTTGTTAAGGCGCAATGGTAAAGGCTATTGGAGATGATTACAAAACATATCTTTTGGCTGATGTTTTCTTCTAATCGTAAACAAGTGGCAGTGTTTTTTTTTTCCTTCTGTGAGATGATTACAAAACAGACACTTATTTAGTGGAAACTACAATTAGGTTTAAAATTGGGTAACTCGTATGTGTACCTGTACAGTGTGACACTCAATGACTCAAAAAAAAAAAAAAAAAAAAAAA
>NC_025688.1:23228702-23231291 GCF_000633955.1 Camelina sativa
AAAAAAAAAAAAAAAAAAAAAAAATCAACAAGCGAAATTGTCAGTGCGATTGCAAACTATAAAATTATATTTCACAGTTAGAAGAATTGATTACGAACGAATGCAACAAGTAGGGTCGCTCTCCACGCTTCGATTCCTTCTTCCTTATTCTTCTTTAAAACTCTCTCCGCTTCGTCCTCTCTTCCATATCGCCGCCATGCCTCCTTACGGTCCTAATTCTCAAGGTGGTCGTCGAGGCGGAGGTTCCTCCTCCGGTCGCGGTGCTGGTCGTCGTGGTGGTGGACGCGGTGGCGGCGGCGGCGGTCGTGGCGGCGGCGGTCGTGGGGAACAGCGATGGTGGGATCCGGTGTGGAGAGCTGAGCGTTTGCGCCAGCAACAAGTTGAGGTATTATGGTCGGATACATTCTTCGTACTCACTTCTCGATTTTAGCTCCTGTCGCTTGTTTCGTCCACTAGTGGAGAGAATCACAGATTGAGTTAGGTTTAGTTGAAGAGATGATTAATCTTTGATTAGGAGTATTGAGTGTGTGAATTTAAAGAAAGGGCTTAATTGGGATCAATTCATTTTTTTTTGCAGATGGAAGTTTTTGATGAGAATGAATGGTGGAACAAGATTGAGCAATGGAGAACAGGAGGAGAACAAGAGATGCTAATTAAGCGTAATTTTAGCAGGGGAGATCAGCAAACACTTTCTGATATGGCTTATCAGCTCGGTCTTTACTTGTAAGTCTATCTTCTTTACAACTACCTTTTTTTTATAAGTCCTATCTTGTTTCTGTGATGGTTGAGATGTTATATTCTACATGATTTGGATGTTGTGTAAGATATGATGCCTTCAAGCTTTTCTATAAGCTATGCATTTGTTTGCAAAAGTGATTGTTTAGTTTTTTTTTCGTGGTGAGAATATGTCATGGATTTGTTATTCTGTTTTGGAAAGGAAGCCATGCATACAATAAAGGGAAGGCTCTTGTAGTTAGCAAAGTTCCTTTACCAGATTATCGGGCTGATCTTGATGATCGGCATGGATCTACTCAGAAAGAGGTAATAATAATAAATGTGACTATTACGAAATTTTTATACTTATGTTGTGGCTGCTGGAACGCTTGCTTATATACTCGTTTCTTGTAGATTACAATGTCCACAGAGACTGAGAGAAAACTTGGAAGTCTTTTGAAAACAACACAAGAATCAGGGTCTTCAAGTTCCTCTACTTCAGCGGTTCAAGATCAACAGGACCGTACAGCAACTCTTGGCTTGAAAAGACCTGATTCTGCTTCCAAATTGCCCGATTCTCTTGAGAAAGAAAAATTCAGTGCTGTACTCAAGGAAAGGCAGGAAAAGCTAAAGGTACATATATGGCGAAAGTAAACTGTATACATTATGGTATATGTAGAATTTGGACATAACGTCAATTTATAACGGTTTCAACACAGGCAACTGAGAGTGTAAAAGCACTTCAAGCTTTCAGAGAAAAGCTACCTGCTTTTAGAATGAAAGAGGGGTTTCTTAATTCTGTTTCAGAAAATCAGGTAATCTTTTCTTCTCTTTGTCCCATCGGCTATTTTCTCCTTCTCAAATAGTATTGTCAAGCTGTCTATTTGAGCAGTGTTGATCTTGAAACTAATATATGTGTCATGTGTTTATTTTTCAGGTATTGGTAGTTTCAGGAGAGACCGGGTGTGGTAAAACAACACAACTTCCTCAATTTATCTTGGAGGAAGAAATATCATCCCTAAGAGGTGCTGATTGCAACATAATTTGTACACAACCTCGACGTATTTCTGCCATATCGGTTGCTTCACGTATATCTGCTGAAAGGGGTGAACCCATTGGTGAATCTGTGGGTTATCAGATTCGTCTAGAATCAAAGCGTTCTGATCAAACACGATTGCTATTTTGCACTACTGGTGTCTTACTCCGGCGGCTGGTAAGATAAAACTATTCTACTACTCATCCACTCATCACATTTAGTTGAACTATGATATTGTATACTTTGTAAATTTGACATGATGATGTGTCGAATCAATTTCTGAAATGCAGATTGAGGATCCTAATCTAACTAATGTAAGCCATTTGCTTGTGGATGAGATTCACGAGAGAGGCATGAATGAGGATTTCCTACTAATCATACTACGTGATCTCCTTCCTCGACGCCCAGATTTGCGTCTTATTCTGATGAGTGCTACGATAAACGCTGACATGTTCTCAACATATTTCGGGAACGCTCCAACGATGCATATCCCGGTATGACTAGTCATATAGCCAGTGTCTTGTTTATGATCTGATACCTGGGACTAATCTCTTTCTAACTTTTTTCCAGGGCTTCACATTCCCTGTGGCAGAGTTATTCCTAGAAGATGTGCTGGAGAAAAGTCGCTATAGTATTAAGTCGTCTGATTCAGGGAATTATCAAGGCAATTCGAGAGGTAGGAGAAGAGACTCAGAATCTAAGAAAGATGACCTGACTACTCTGTTTGAGGTATTACTATGCTTCCCAATGTTATCTGAGCCAAAAGCATAGGGTTTCATTTGGGAATATAGACTCATTGCATTCTGTTCATTAGTCTGATTAAACTAGCCTTAAGAATT
>NC_025688.1:23232552-23248116 GCF_000633955.1 Camelina sativa
ATCAATTTCTGAAATGCAGATTGAGGATCCTAATCTAACTAATGTAAGCCATTTGCTTGTGGATGAGATTCACGAGAGAGGCATGAATGAGGATTTCCTACTAATCATACTACGTGATCTCCTTCCTCGACGCCCAGATTTGCGTCTTATTCTGATGAGTGCTACGATAAACGCTGACATGTTCTCAACATATTTCGGGAACGCTCCAACGATGCATATCCCGGTATGACTAGTCATATAGCCAGTGTCTTGTTTATGATCTGATACCTGGGACTAATCTCTTTCTCTCTTATTTCCAGGGCTTCACATTCCCTGTGGCAGAGTTATTCCTAGAAGATGTATTGGAGAAAAGTCGCTATAGTATTAAGTCGTCTGATTCAGGGAATTATCAAGGCAATTCGAGAGGTAGGAGAAGAGACTCAGAATCTAAGAAAGATGACCTGACTACTCTGTTTGAGGTATTACTATGCTTCCCATTGTTATCTGAGCCAAAAGCATAGGGTTTCATTTGGGAATATAGACTCATTGCATTCTGTTCATTAGTCTGATTAAACTAGCCTTAAGAATTTTTTTTCTTTTGACATATCACGCAAATGTAGACATTTGGTCTCCATGTACGTGAAAAGATTAAACCTCAAGACCAAAATGCTAATAGTTTATGTTTGTAGGTTCAGTGAATAAAAGTGGCTCTATAGTAGTTAAAAGAACCGCAACAAGCTTGAACTTTCACACTTTTTCCATCTTCAAATGCTGAAGCATACATGAATATGTTTTACTTTGAATGCCTTACCAAGTGGTATTTTATTTTTTTAGGATATTGATATCAATGTTCACTATAAAAGTTATAGCTCCGCCACAAGACTTTCTCTCGAAGCATGGTCTGGTGCACAGATTGATGTGGATCTGGTATGAGTTTTGCTCTATTCTCTTGGTAACCTCCTGCTGATTTAGCTAAGAAATCAGCAGGAAGTTCATCATATTTTGTTGGAGATTCTCGTTATGAACGGACGTGGAAATTATGTTGTAGGTGGAGGCTACACTTGAACATATTTGCCGTCATGAAGGTGATGGGGCGATTCTTGTCTTCCTCACTGGCTGGGATGAGATTTCGAAACTGCTTGAGAAAATCAACGGGAACAGACTGCTTGGAGATTCTAGCAAGTTCTTAATTCTTCCTCTGCATGGTTCAATGCCGACGGTTAATCAACGTGAAATTTTTGACCGGCCACCTCCTAATAAGCGGTTAGCCACATGAGCTATTGATTCTCCTTTTATCTGTATGCTTTGTAACAACTTTTTGAGCGTATGATCTGCTTTTGCAGGAAAATAGTTTTGGCTACAAACATTGCCGAGAGTAGTATTACAATTGATGATGTTGTATATGTTGTGGATTGCGGTAAAGCAAAGGAAACTAGCTATGATGCTTTGAACAAGGTGGCATGCCTCTTGCCATCATGGATTTCAAAGGCTTCAGCACACCAGGTATTCAGTTAACCATCAAATCGTCCATTATTGATCTATGTACTGCGCCCAATCCATAGATATGTATGTAAGATCTTAAAACCCGCGCTTTTCTCTGGGGGCTTTGGTACAAATGCAGAGACGAGGTCGTGCTGGACGTGTCCAAGCTGGAGTTTGCTACAGGTTGTATCCAAAAGTCATCTATGATTCTTTCCCACAGTATCAGTTACCAGAAATCATACGGACTCCACTGCAAGAGTTATGCCTGCATATCAAAAGTTTGCAGGTTGGATCCATAGGATCATTCTTGGCCAAGGCATTGCAGCCACCAGATGCACTTGCTGTTGAGAATGCTATTGAACTTCTCAAAACAATTGGGGCTTTAGACGACATTGAAGATCTTACACCCCTTGGTGAGCAGCAATTCATTGGTCTTTATGACTGTACACTTTTATGTAATAGTTGTTAATATATGTTATACTCAAAACCATTTATGTTACAGGTCGGCATCTTTGCACTCTACCGGTAGACCCAAATATAGGAAAGATGCTTCTGATTGGAGCTATCTTCCAGTGCGTCAATCCTGCTTTGACAATTGCCGCTGCGCTGGCATATCGTAGCCCCTTTGTCTTACCATTAAATAGGAAAGAAGAAGCTGATGATGCTAAAAGATATTTTGCTGGTGATTCCTGCAGGTATGACCTAGAGGCAAATTACTTAATTTTCACCCAGTTAGTCAATCAGGTCCCTGTGTTCTGCTTCTTACACAAAAGATTGTCATTTCTGTGTTGTGCAGTGATCACATTGCTCTGCTTAAGGCATATGAGGGATATCGGGATGCAAAGCGTGGTGGAAACGAAAAAGATTTTTGTTGGCAAAACTTTCTTTCCCCTGTAACTCTAAGGATGATGGAGGATATGAGAAACCAGTTTCTTGATCTTTTATCAGATATAGGTTTTGTAGACAAATCAAGGCCAAGTGTAAGCGTCAAGAACCAGTCCTAATAATGCAATTATACTGTGGAACGCTGATAGAATCTAAAATTACTGAGTTTCACATGGACATGATGCTTTTCAGGCATATAACCAATACAGCCAAGACATGGAGATGGTAAGCGCGGTTTTGTGTGCGGGGCTGTACCCAAATGTTGTGCAATGCAAAAGAAGAGGGAAGCGCACTGCATTCTACACTAAAGAGTTGGGTAAAGTTGATATTCACCCTGGATCTGTCAACGCCAGAGTAAATCTCTTCTCGTTGCCGTACTTGGTCTACAGCGAAAAGGTGAAGACGACAAGTGTATATATCCGAGACTCAACAAACATATCTGATTATGCACTCCTTATGTTTGGTGGCAATCTTATCCCAAGCAAAACCGGGGAAGGTATAGAGATGTTGGGAGGGTATCTCCATTTCTCTGCCTCGAAGAACGTCTTGGAACTGATACAGGTAAAGTTGTATTATCTCTGTCAAATCTCTCTTGTTCTTCATGTGTTTCTGTGATGTGAAGAGGATTATATGATTGTGCAGAGATTGCGGGGAGAGGTGGACAAGCTGCTGAATAAGAAGATAGAGGATCCGAGTTTGGACATAACTGTGGAGGGGAAAGGAGTGGTTTCAGCTGTGGTGGAGTTGTTACGTAGCCGAAACATCAGGTATTAAGCAAAATACTTATGAGTCTTACCTTGTTGTAGGAGAAAATAAAAACTTTGATTATTGGAAAACAAGGTCAATAGTTGGGACTCAGCTTAAATTTTAAAAGAGAATACAAGTTGTAGTTTAGAGCTGTTGATTAGTGAGGATTTACAATAAGTAGTTGTGCCTTATTTTTCTTTGACAATGAATAGTTGTGCCTTAGTTGTTTCGGCTAGGCCGAGTTTGTAGTGTCATCTCATTTCCCATTTTTGCTATCTTTATTTGTGGTTAAAATGTTTTATGTTGAAAAGAAAAGAAACGTGTTATTGCTTCCTAGCAATGTGTCTCGTCTCATGCAATGGCTGGTAGGGGTCGAGTTTCGACTTGAGCGTTATTAGCTTATAGTTTCAAATGTCATATGAATGAGAAGTAAGCAGTAATACTCATGTCATCTGATCCTTATTGTCTTCTACCAGACCTTTGGCCATGAATTGATCTTAGGGAGTCGCTGAAAACTAGAAGTTATTGGCACATTTGAGAGTTGAATGAACTCTGCCACTGGTTTTCATTTGAGACTTGATCCGAGAAATTGAAAATTTTTAAGTTTTTAACTACAATAAGAAAGACCTGCCAATTAAAATAAATCCAAGCTGTATGAGTATGAAAATAAATATCATTTTCATGACGCTTACCATGCATGATCCATTCGTTCCGATTTCTAAATCATATGTCGAACTAATGTGTGTCATAGTCGGAACTCTAGACCATTGGTTCTACTCTGACTTTCTTCTTTATCTCTTTGTTATTTGGATTGGATCCACTCATTTTCGCAGGCCCGGTCTCATTCTTGTCTTATCCTTTTATTTTGTCTAGGTTATTTCGTTTCGTTTTCGCAAGAATCGAATTCACTTTAAACTTGCTTGAAACTTTAATACTGTATGTGGTCAGAAATTTATGTTAGACACAGACATGCTTTGAGTTTTATCTGCGAAGTATTGATTGGTTTATAATTAAAGTACACGATAGTTTTAGTAATTTGTCAAACACTCAAAACCATAGGTTGAGTTTTTGAATACAAAGAGAGAAGAATAGTGAGGCAGTGAGCAGGTCAATGGTTTTAAACCATATGTCGTAGAGTGGTACTTTACGTGTCTATATTATGTCCTTGTATACAATATTAATTTATTTTGAAAAATCACATGTCATTCATTAAATTTTTAAGTTTAAAACCCTACGTTGCAGTGAAATCAACTCTCTTGTTCGCTCTCGGGAAATAATAGTATGATACAACCAACGATATATGGAATATGAAAACGAGTCTTCTATTGCGGCGTCAAAATAGTTTGGTCCTTCACGTTCCGGTCCACATCTTTATGATATATGTTTGCATTATAAATGCATGCGTTAACAAATACATACCGGCGCGTGTGTTATTGGATCAAAACATAAAAGCATGGCTATGTATACAAATTTGTGGATATGGCCATATGGGGCTTCTTCTCATATACCAGAATGTATTTTACAGATCCGAAAATTATTGTTCACGGTAATAGACGTTAATATAGCAATTAATTTGGTGGTCGCAGTTACTACTCCCAAGTCCCACGGAAAGGAATAACGATATAGTATATGAATATGTTCAAAACTTCCACATCTAGAGACTAGAGCATTAATATAAATATATAATCCATTGAATTCTAGAGGTATTCGTCAAGCAAGAACCAATAAAAAAGCTAGTATCATATAATGGTTGATCAAAGATTTAATGTTAATATATATACACTACTTATTCGATTCAAAGACTCCATATTTTTATAGAGTATAGATGTGAAGTTCCAAGATACCTTAAGTATAGTCGTTTGTTGTGATCTCATGTATTATTATAAAATAGTGTATTGAAAATGTGATGTATACTAAAATTGTTTATTGTTAATATATGTATTGTCGGAAGAATTGCTCATTATAAAGTTATCAGAAAATCGTTTATCGCGATCGCGTGTAGCTTCCTTTACAAAGCAAATAATATTGATCGATCTATGAATCATCGTTTTATAATAGAATAAAAACCAGATGTTTCTTAATAGTACTGCAAAATATGGTAGTAATCATAAAATAAAATAAAAAAACCAATAGGAAGGTATTATTAATGGGTGAGACAACTGTTTTATTTATCAGGTCGAAGACTTCTACGTTTTATTTATTTATGAATTCTGAATCTGTCTGTGAACTGTTCATCTACAGCTATCAGTTGTGGTCCAGTCTGGACCCTCGTTTTGCACTTTTAAACTCAACTAAGAATTTTTAGAGCTGCTCGCAATATATGACCACTTCTCAAATTTTCTAAAATAAAAACTGATCACTATTTCTTTTAAGAACAAAATTACATACACCAATTAAAAACAGTATATGGTCGTCATGCTTTTACTTATTTTAATTTTTTTACTATATTTTGTGTGAGATGTGGGTGGTTTGGCTTTATACTGAATTGCTCCTCATTTTTCTTCTGTGTCAACTTCTTTGTTAATATTTCCTATTAGGTTGCTCAATTTTTTTTTTTGTAAATCTTTGTCTTCACTCTCGACTGCGTCGACTTGTATTCTAATTTCGCTGGTCAATGAGGATTTGAGTCATTAGATGCGACGCAAATGTGTAACAACCAGATCTCTATATTTATTTTATTTTATTTAAGAAATGTATTAATAATTTAATATATATTGGAAACGAAGTTTCAACCAGATGCGATCTGAAAGAAAACAAAAAAGTTTTTCTTTATTATGTTTTGTTTTTGGTAAACAATCGTATAAAAGTTGTTCTTATAACATGTACCAACAGTCCAACACCATGTGCCCCGATTGTTAAATACAAAGATTCTTGCAATAAAAAACGAGGTCCGTGCATTGGATTAGTTAAGAAATTGTAACTTGTTGATCTGAATTTGAATGGTACAAAACTGATATATATACATATATGCGTTTTCCCACTCCTAAGAAAATTATTATTGTGTAAAACCAAAAGAAATAAAATTATTGTAGGCAAAAACTGATACATATTAGTCATTTACTCGTTAAAATAAAAAGCTGATGAAAATTAAATGGCATGCTCCCTTTATCTGGAATCTGGATTATTATGAAAATTAAAGGATACATAAATTAAGAAAGAAGAAAAAACGTTTTCACAATAATGAAAATGCAAGTGGGAAATGAGAATAGCTAGCAATGTAACCTGTGATTTTCATTAATATTTTTTTTGCAGTTTCCATATATAGAAAGAATATTTGATGAACATTTTCCTCTATTATCTACATTGTGAACATCAAAAGTATGAAAAAGAAACCTAATGAAAATTGGATTAATAATAAGAATATTCCACTAGTCTTTTCAACAGCACCGATGAATAACTCTCATATAAGTGATTGTACTTATTGAGAATTGGACTCGTTTGTATGTCGTCTGTACGATGTTTTCTTGGTTATCATCAGCAGGGATATGCAAGAACCATGTTCTTTGGGAGACAAGGCGAGTCCTTCCAAACCCTAGCGTGTAACTTAAGAAGCTCCTTCGCCTTCTCTTTAGTCTTGCCCCCACAGCTTACTTGAAGCACAAGACAAAGCTTCGCTACAACCCCCAACTGTAACATCTCGTTCAGCAAAGCAGGCGTCGCGCAAAACTTTCCCACTGACAACAAAACCCTAACCGCTCTATCGCTTGCCGTCTGCGAAACCCTGAGTATCTTCTTGCAAACCACCGCTATGGCTGCTCCGTGTTTCAAGAACTCGGCTCGTCCCTCCGCACACTGACACAACAGATCAAGAACCACCATCGCCATCTCTGGACCTCTCCTATCTGATGAGAAGCTCTCGTCCATGAGAAGCTCGATTATCACAGAAATCACTCCAGCTTCCACAGCCTTGTGTCTGTTCCTTCCCCATGGACATATGTTCACCAATATATGCATCGCGGCTTTTGTCGCTTTGCGTGAGATCCGGTCGTCCAAGATCTCGACTACCTCAGTGAAAACCTCTGGCTTCAGAGTCATGATCTGCATTGGATCCGCTACTTCAAGAATGTTCTTGAGAAGCAACGTTGCATAGGCTCGGGATTCGTAGATCCCGCGCTGCATGATCTTCGTCAAGGACTTTACGATATCGTTACCTTTCTTGTTGTTTAAAAGATTCTTGAGGACTGTCTCTGAGGTCTCGAGGTGGTAGAGTAAGTTGAGGCTTTCGTCGGTCAAACTCCCTAAAGATTGAAACCCATTTTCTGAGTCGTTGCTTACGATGTTGGCCAAGAACTCTGGTACTCCGGCGGCCTCCAAACACCGCTTGTTGGTCGCGTTCTCCGACATAATTTGACGAAGTCGTTTGAGACACTTGACCTGGTTTTGATGCGAAGAGGCTGAATCTCTAATGAGCTTTTCGATCTCAGCTTTACAGATCGGAGGTCTCGGGGTAGGGATCCTCTCGACGCCGTAGGAGGCGTTTAGGGTGCACCAAGATTGGATGAGACGACGAAGAGTGTGGTTCGGGGTGAGATCGGCGTCGGTTATATCTTGTTTGGTGACCGGACACGAGTTCTTCTTGCCAGAAAAGAGCCATTTCTCGATGCTGTCTCTATCGTAGGTTATTCCGGTAGAGACTATCACTGGATCTTTCATAATCTCTAGAGAGATGGGACAAAGGAAGAACGGAGGAATCTCGATTTCTTCATCCATTGATCCTCCGGACATATAGATATGTGAAGATGCTGTGAGATTTGATGAGAAACTAGATGAATATATTGTCCAAAGAAGCTAAGGAACAAAACCAAAATGTATATATTTTTGCTTGCTACAAGTTGTAGTAGTTGAGCTTGGGAAGATGTGAATTGGTTTGAATATTAAGTTAGGAAGAAGAGAGAAAGGAGGTTGGGTTTATATATAAAGGAGATATCAAAAAATTAATTCACAATTTTAAAAAAAAGTCAAAACACGGAAAATACAAATACTACTATTAGACACTCTTTGTAAAGCTGTCCCTATTTAACTAAAAAAAGAAAATAACCTGCCCCTATTTAAAAAGATTATTAGTATTATTTGCTTAAAGATGGAACGAACGAGGAACATAGATTTGACCTTTTATTTTTCTCTGAATGATGGATGACTGATGAGTTGGAAGAAAAAAGAACACGTGAGACGTATGAAAAGGTTTGACTTTTCAATGACAGATCGTAACAAATGGATAAGAAAATTAGTCCGATAAATATATAAAGAGAGAGCCATTGGGTCGGGTCGTGGCGGTGGTGAAGACAAGAGTGTCTTCTTTGTGTCTATTACTATTTTTTATTTGCTCACATGCCATAATTGATTGATTCTTCTTCCTCTCTCTCTCTTTTTTACACATTTTTGCCACCCATTTTGACTTTTGATTTCTTTTTTGATGTGTCGTAAAAAAAAAAAAAACAGTAACTGTATACAAATTTTTAGTACGACCTTTGTTTGAGTCAATATTTGCTAACTTTGTAGTACTAAAGGATCTTTTTGGCTTTTTAGGATATACCGATATATTAGTATCAAAGTGAATTGTATTTATCGTGAATTGAAAAATGGTGGAATTTGTTTATCATCCATAGTTATTGAAAAATCAGTGTTCCCACCATAATAATCATATGATTTGCCACATTATTTTGTCACATATTAATGTACGATAGGATATTAGGGTTAAATTGATTTTTAGTGTCTCTTTGTTTAAACTGAATTCTCTCCTGTCTAAAAAGCCAAACAATCAAATATGTTTATATTTTCCGTCGTCTCGCACATCACATACTAACCACGACATGATGAATAACATATCTTGTAATAACATTTACTTTTCTCCCACATGCTAACACACAAATAAAACAAACATTTCAACTAACATAAAATCGAATCACATTATCTATAGACACACAGGCAATATCTACTCAATACTGTATGATTCATACATCAGCCCATCTTTCCTTCTTATACATCCATGTTTGCGGCCATCTCCCGGTCAGGCGGTCACCAAGACCCTAGAACATATAGTTCAGAATTATTTCATTATTATAGATACCAGATTACCAGTGTCTACGTCCAAGCAAATCGTTTACCACATCCTGACACTAAGCCAACCTCCAAGGCTATCGAGCACAAAACTTAACGGTTTTCTTTAATAACGGCCATCGAATCAAATTATCAAAAAGACCTTCGAACCCGTGGTTTCAAAATACAGTAGTTTGGTAACTCATGGCTTCTCCTCTTGATGAATTGGCATCTTGTTCGAGAATCATTATTTACAGTCGTAATGAATATTCAAGATCCACAGTGGCGCAGTCTTCCTAAATTTTCTTTTTTTTTTTTGTTGTCAAAATCTTTGGGTTTTTGAAAACTACCTCTTTTTATTTTCTTTTTTAATTAAATTTAATAGCACTTCGAAGGGAATATTTTCTTGACTATATATATGCATACACATTAGCAGACATTTCTTGTTAAATTATATTCCCTTGATATGATGAATCTTTGTAGTTGCCGCCGTATCACTATCATCTATAATCTATTGTTGCCATGCTTCTATCGTTGCGGCCTCATCACTATCAAATACATTGTTTCATGTAATCGTTACATATGTTTTACGTGAAAGCGAATAGACATAATTTGAACTATTGATTTTCGAATCGTTAGGTGACGTTTGTTAATTTGTTTACGAGAATAAACGAATAGACATAATTTCAACAATTGTTTTTTGGAGTATTTAGGTGGGATGGTAATTTTTTGGATAAATATATATATATCAGATAACTTAAGATTTAGTGTACGTAGATGTATAATTTATCAAAATATAAATAGAAGTTAAACCTTTGATATTGGACGATGGTGGATCGCCTGATTTTCCAATAGCATGTTATTTATCTATGTAAATATCTATTCTACGCAATAGATTTATATGTTTGTCATATAAACATAAAAATTATTTTATTTTATTATTTTATTACTTAGTGTGCTAAACATTGACCATATATATACGAATGTACGGATTTGGCTAATGGACCGGCCAGTTGTGGTCCAATTGTTGACAAAAAAAATATATATATATATTCACAACCCACTGAAGTGACACCGACGATAAAATCTTCTTGTGCTCCATAATCTCAAATTAACTACTAATAATCATCCACAAACCACCTACTTTGGTATTTTCTATATGTTCTGTCGTAGATAATATTTATTATTTGCATTCCTAGTTGCTCGCTATATTTTGTTGGCCTTTGGGGTTTATCTTATAGTAAATTTTCTATGTGATTAATTAGAACTCTATTTTAATTTTGAGTCGTCCACGTCTTTTGCTTTTCGTTGCATAAATAGTTTTTTAAATGGTTTCTATTGACAAATTAATAGAGTTTAATTACTCGGATCAATGATACAAAATAACTTCGTCAACCGATTATTCTTAAAATCAATATATAGTCTTTAATTTTTGTTTGACATAAACTTGCATACGCTAGTTTGGTATATACTGCATTGTTCTTGTTGTTTTGAGCATAACTGAGCATGCCGACACGATTAAATTAATCTCTGTTGGACAATTATACTTTACATCATTCGGACCGACATCCATGCACGAGAAAACCGGTTTTTGGGTTTTAATTCTTCTATTTTCTTGGTTGAGCGTATACGTTTGACTTTGATGATGATATGATTTGTTACCAAAATAAAATAATTATATTATAAAGTTCTTCTTCTTTGGATCTGCAAAATGGGTGGGTGACCCGATATTCAATTTCATCATCCTGCACGTCGCTTACGTTTTCCACGATGACAGTTATATTATGGCTAAAATCTTACGTACTTCTTTCAAAAATGTTGTTCTTTGTTGATTATTTCTTCTTTTGTTACCGACAAAACCTAATTAAGTGCCATAAACGGTCCTGTCCCACCCAGACGAAGTTATAACTTAGTTACGTTCAACTTTTTTCTAGACGAAGATCTTCTACAATAATTTTGAATATTGACATTTCATTAAATCGTTTTCGTGATTTTTTTCATACTTACTTTGACGACGTGGATCATGCATATGATATAATTGTCAACTGCTGTCTATGTAGAAACAACCTAGTCTTCATATATATATGACGTAAATATATTAATTTGGGCATCGATCATTGTTAAGCCGAGTCGTATTACTGATGGATGGGTTCAAGACAGTGGTGTGGAGCTTTAACAACTTATAAACTCACCAACGCAAAAAAAAATGTAACACGGTTTTAAAAGATATTACCACCACATATAAATGCATGAATGGGCATGCGCGTATGAAATTTTCTGAAGTCTGAAGATAACAATATATTATATTTATAGAAAGTAGTTCACTAATTCATTTTGACCACACTCTTTTAGCAAATTCTAAACAATGCAATCTTTACTTTACGACTAACAGCAATTTTAATTGCTAGGTACAATGCATCTAAAGCTCTTCTAGCAATTTTAAAATAGTTTCGAGAGATATTCACGAAACGTCACAAAGCATTCCATGCCGTATCTTAGTCAATTGACATGATTGTAGAATGCAACATCGTGTAGACAAAACCGATATATAATGTTCCGTTTATCTGATAAGTACCAAAGCTAAACTGGTTCAGGTATGGAAAACCCAAACCAATCCGGTTACAGCTGGCTTGATCGGTGTACAGACTTTTGACTGTAAGTAAGAACTAAGAAGGACGGGCCCAAAAGGTATAAGAAACAAAATCGCATTAAAGTAAGGGAGTCGTTATACACTGTGTGGAAGTTACTGGATTGGACCAACTTCTGAACATTTATCTCGTGGACGTACTTGATAAAATTCTTACCTAACCTTTTTGTTTATTGTATGAGCAGATTTTTATATAATAAATAACTATATATATATATATATCCAATTTAATTTGAATTATAACAAAAATAAAGTTATTGATGTTGAAAAAAAAAAGTTATTGAGTTGGGCCTAAATGAAAGTAGTGATGTTGGAGGGAGCTGGAAATGAGGAATGTGTGCGTGCCTAATCAAATAGGAACTTTGGTAGGGTTCTCGGCCTGTAAAATTTTAATATGTTGAGTTCAAATTTCTTGTTGTTTCGGACTACAAAATAAATACAAATGGTTGTGCTGACTCAATAGCTACTAAACATTGAGGGGTGTATTGAAACAATAATTTTGGAAGATTTGATGGGATTTAGAAAATTTGAAATTTTGATAGATTTTAGGGGAGTTGATATGATTTCTGGTAAAATTCTTTCAAATCCCACCTAAAACCATGAGATTTGTATTTCTGTATTTTTAACTAAACAAATCCTCCAAAATCCCTAAAACTTATTAAAATCCAAATCCACAAACTATTTTGAATAACAGTGGATTTCATGAGACTTTTTAAAATACATGATTGAATAACATAGGATTTGTAACTTTTACACAAATCACTTAAAATGTCAAGTTGAATACACCCCCTGAGTTTTTTACCTTTTTTTTTTTTTTTTTCAACTTCAACTATTCATTATCCAAAAGAATACATTCAAATTCAAGGTACATAACATTCATCTCTATAGAATTCGACCAAATGCAATGGGTCGATCTAGTATCACCCTGAAGCACTAGCGGATCCAACGTTACATGACTGAGAAACCATTGCATTTTTTAACCACAATGAGATAGATAACACTCCACAACTCAGAGTGAAATCATCTCTTGAACCACCTAAAGTTACCCTATGATACAAAAACAACTACTAACACAAAAAGACCACAATCTATAGTAAAGATCAAAGCAATTCCAAGCTATTATAACCTCATGATCGGCGTGTAGGACTTGTCCAAATAGCATCGACACCAAAAGGCGCAACATCAGAAAGACTTGGTTTCTCTGGCTTTCATTGTTCTGATCCTAAGCCAAAAACGGACAATACATCCGACTGACCCAGCCAAGAGACGCGAAACAAGACCCGCATGAACCGATGCTTCTCCGAATAATCACTCAATGACCAGAATACTAATCACCTAAAGATAAGAATTTCGAACACAGATTAGCATAATTTCACCTCACGATGCATTTCCGGATTGCCCATCATAGGATCTGCCTTGTTGTCTCACTTCTTGGCCGGACTGAAACCAAGGAAGTGAGAAGGCTCACATGAACGCCAGCTTTGAGGATAACCTCAAATCTCAGCCACCGACACCCACAGGATCCTCTCCAACAACCGGTAAAACTCGAAAGCTCGACTCCACACATTGAGTTTTTCACTTAGTGTGTCGGTTTCGGACCTTCGGTAGAAATATGACTGGACATGATTAATTTGGCTCGATAGATAGAACAAGACTCGCAATACATTTCATGTTTTCGCTTAATTTCATTAATTTTTTAATGTCTTAAGAAATCTTTGGGCCCAATATAAGAGGTGTTTGGACCCTTTTGAATTTTGATGGGCAAAAATAGCCTTATTATTAGCATACTTTTTGTAATTATTTCTTTCCAACTTATCCGAAATCAATCATTACCCAAAGCTATAAAGGCAAAATATTACAAGCACACAGATAACCTCACTTCTCATTGTCTCACCTCACTCATTGTCACCCATATAGGCTATAGCTTCAGTCTCCATATGAAAAGACTGCTAATGTAAGTTTATCTCTCAGCAGGCAGCAGCTAATTCCACTTTTGTATGACCTCAGTTCTCCACCGGTTTGTATGTGTTAAATTACTGAAATTCTTTATTTATGGAGAATACTAATTAATATGAACGAAATTCACATTGGCATTTTAAAAAACATATTCATAAAAGTCCTATATACATCTATAATATATTTTTAAACAAGTCCTCTCAATATTATATGATATGTTTAGGATTTTTAGTTCATTATTTGTCTAATTGCGCAATGCATGAAAAAATCCATTTTAAAATCTGAATAATGTTTTAGAATCGGAAGAAAAACGATTAGGATCACGGTGGAATCTCGTCTTTGAATTGATAAAATCCTCGAAATAATTTGAATGTCTTCATTTTATTGAAAATACAATTTAACAAGCTTATGAACACTTTCTTTTACTATATGCAAAGTTTATAATCTGAATTATATTCAACAGTTCAAAAAAAATTATTTCAGAAGTTTGGAAGTTCTTTTAATCGTTGAACTGGGAAAAATGAAAATGAAATAGATAACTCTAGCTATTCTTGAGCTTTGTACATACATACTGGTATCTATGTTTAACTGAATTATTCCAAAAAAAAAAAAAATTGAATTTCATATTTTCGATTTTATTATTATTTTGTATTAGAATTTTATTTGAGTATATAGGTCATTATATATTTCCAAGTTTTCTGCCACTTAGCTTGATCTGCATACATATTCGGAATCTATATAGCTTAGATCTAATGTGTAATCATCATAAAATATTTGATAGATCAGTTCACTATCTTATTATTACATAGAAATAAAAGTAAAATATATTTTGGTATACACCCAAAAGCAAGCTATTACAGGTAACTAATCCATATACATATATAACCCTATCCATCCCCCAATAAAACGTAAAAAAAAAATTACAAAATCGATATACAACCGTCGGCCATATATAACCAAAGACTAAAATTAAAATTTTGTTCTTTGTTTTGGTTCAATGGTATAAGAAAAACTATATACTAATTAAAAACTAGAAACGTATAGTAACCTGTTTCGGTTTCTCCGTTTAGAGATAGTAGGGTTTACGCAACGAAGTCGGGCAATAACTGAGCAACATATCTCTTCTGGTTCTGTATGTTCATCCCATTGTAAGCAGCGGCTGCTGCGGCTGATGAATGTGCAGTTGTAGCTGATCCGCCACCGTTGATGGAGGCGGTTCCATATTCCTCTGTTTCTCCTATTTTCACTCTTCTCCCTATAGGAATCCCATGGTGGGTCTGCATGAACCCCTGATGGTGCGTGGACGACAAGCTATCGCAATGAGGTAGCCCTAACGTAAGGGACACGCCATTGTTATTTCCTGAGTACCTTTGCGCCATGAGCTCCTGGTCTGAGACTACATCAAATCTTGACATCTCATCCATTTGGTATTGCCCGAAATTCCCCATGAAAGGGTAGCCACCGTCTGATCTTATCCCTTGCCGTTCTTCTAGAATTTTCATCGTGAGCTTCTCGTTGGAACTGAAATCCGCATTTATGGGCTGCATCATTGTCTCCTCGCTGGTTCTTAGTCTCTTTGGGCTTCCTTGCATTCCAGTGACGCCTTCTAGGTCACCGTTGTGATTGGGATTCATATGGTAAGTGTCGGCCATGGGGCTCTTCTCTTGGTTACTTGTTGACTTAGAAGCAGAATCTTCGTTGCTTTGATCCAAAGGATTCTTCTCCATGGATCCCATGTTCTTTCCCTGCTCCTTCATTTCTTCCATATACATTTCTTCCACCATCGGTTTCCATAACCGAACTCTCGCGTTTATAAACCAGTTAGATACCTA
>NC_025688.1:23250215-23322897 GCF_000633955.1 Camelina sativa
TTATATATTTCCAAGTTTTCTGCCACTTAGCTTGATCTGCATACATATTCGGAATCTATATAGCTTAGATCTAATGTGTAATCATCATAAAATATTTGATAGATCAGTTCACTATCTTATTATTACATAGAAATAAAAGTAAAATATATTTTGGTATACACCCAAAAGCAAGCTATTACAGGTAACTAATCCATATACATATATAACCCTATCCATCCCCCAATAAAACGTAAAAAAAAAATTACAAAATCGATATACAACCGTCGGCCATATATAACCAAAGACTAAAATTAAAATTTTGTTCTTTGTTTTGGTTCAATGGTATAAGAAAAACTATATACTAATTAAAAACTAGAAACGTATAGTAACCTGTTTCGGTTTCTCCGTTTAGAGATAGTAGGGTTTACGCAACGAAGTCGGGCAATAACTGAGCAACATATCTCTTCTGGTTCTGTATGTTCATCCCATTGTAAGCAGCGGCTGCTGCGGCTGATGAATGTGCAGTTGTAGCTGATCCGCCACCGTTGATGGAGGCGGTTCCATATTCCTCTGTTTCTCCTATTTTCACTCTTCTCCCTATAGGAATCCCATGGTGGGTCTGCATGAACCCCTGATGGTGCGTGGACGACAAGCTATCGCAATGAGGTAGCCCTAACGTAAGGGACACGCCATTGTTATTTCCTGAGTACCTTTGCGCCATGAGCTCCTGGTCTGAGACTACATCAAATCTTGACATCTCATCCATTTGGTATTGCCCGAAATTCCCCATGAAAGGGTAGCCACCGTCTGATCTTATCCCTTGCCGTTCTTCTAGAATTTTCATCGTGAGCTTCTCGTTGGAACTGAAATCCGCATTTATGGGCTGCATCATTGTCTCCTCGCTGGTTCTTAGTCTCTTTGGGCTTCCTTGCATTCCAGTGACGCCTTCTAGGTCACCGTTGTGATTGGGATTCATATGGTAAGTGTTGGCCATGGGGCTCTTCTCTTGGTTACTTGTTGACTTAGAAGCAGAATCTTCGTTGCTTTGATCCAAAGGATTCTTCTCCATGGATCCCATGTTCTTTCCCTGCTCCTTCATTTCTTCCGTATACATTTCTTCCACCATCGGTTTCCATAACCGAACTCTCGCGTTTATAAACCAGTTAGATACCTAAAAAATAATAAAAATAAAAATCCACTTATAAATAAGTTCGTTTCCTACATTAACCCAATAACACAAAAAAAATTAGTTGAAACGTACCTGGCTCCGAGTGAGTCCTGTTTGCTTGGCAAGCATGTGCTTGTCAGAATCCTTAGGGTATCTAATCAAAACAAAGAAAAAAGATTTAGTTTGTGTTCAAGTGATGAAAAGTAGCGGATGTCTATATAGAGGGGGTTACTTACGGGTGAAGAAAGTGTTCGAAGAGCCAAGCACGAAGGACTGAGACAGCTCGTTCCGGGAGACCACGCTGAGGTCTCCAAGCATTGTTGGTAGGATGTTGAATCATTCCTAGCTGCTGAAGAGCTCTTTGCTGTCTCAAGTGATGGTCCACGAACTTGAGCCTCGACCCTTCAAACCTTCCAACACCAGACACCGAATCTTCCTCTCCAAGACTCTTGTTAGCCGCTTTTATCTGACCAGCGATCGCCTCTTTCAAGCACCGGAACTGTCTTGATATGGTCTTCAGTGCAAGCGACGTGTATGACTTCGCTGACCCTATCCCTGCCGCTTGCTCAAACGACGAGATCACCATCTGCATCTGTTGGTGGTACTGTCTATATCTCTGCTCCACCTTTTCATTTTCCAAACAACAACGTAACGTGAGGCTTATGAACGTAAGTGTACTGTCTACATATATATAATCTATAAAAGTTATGAGTATTTTACTAAGAGAGGGACACAAAGAGAGATTTTATCAATCTCTGTAAGATTGTCAATTTTCGAAATCAGAAAACAAAAAAAGAAGAAAAGAAAATAGTATAATATGAATTGTGAAAATGACTGAAAAATTAATCTTAGGGATATAGCTTTAAGTCCACTTCATGTGTTATATAAGAGAGAGCACTCAGTATAGGACGTTGATTGCATATAATACGTATTTGGTGTTGTTACCTCATGAAGCATGTTACTAAGCTTTGCTTTCTTCATCTGTATCTCTTGCCTCTCCGCCGTGCCTAGCTCCACCGTACGTTTCCCGGCAGCTTCTCCTCCGCCACCGGAACCTTCTCCTCCAGCGCCGGTAGAGGATTCTCCGACAGCCTTATCGTTTCCACTACTCCCCTTTTTGGAAGAGAATAGTTGGGACTTAGCGTTGATGTCGTCAGAATCAGCGTTGACTACTTCGTCAAGAAGCTCTTGCGCTGCCTTCAAGTACTTGGAGCTTACAAGATTCGCTATTCCGTTTGTTACCCCCGATCCTGCAGAGCCAGACCCGACCCTGATATCTTCTCCGGGTCCTGACCCGAACCCGACGTGGATAGGCTGGTGTTGTTGATGATGTTGCTGTTGCTGCTGCTGTTGAGACGAGAGGGTTAAAGAGAGGCCTTGCTGCGCGCGTGGCGTCTCACACGCGGCTTGCTGGTGAGTGGGATCCACTTGGTGGCTACCGTAAAGACTGTACTGCACGCGCGGAGGGTAACCGTGAAGTACGGAGATGTTGTCGGCGGCTGTAATGGAAGCAGCTTCGTGGCCAGAGAGTGGGATTCCGACGAACTGCTGGCTCGCGTTAGGCTGCGGCGCGTGGGAATCGAGGAAAACGAAACTGTTGTTGTTTGTGTTTGTGTTGTTGTTGTTGTTGCTGTTGTTATTGTTGTTGTTGTTCGAATCGTCGTCTTGTTGGGTGTATTGAACGTAAGTAGTTGGATTCATGAGGATCAACGTTTGTAGACCACCGTCGGATCCGGCTGAGATCTCCGGTGGGTTCCCGTGGAAGTAAGCAGCCATCTATAATAATTAGTAGAGAATACTGTTTTTTACTCACGAATGAAACGGTGACGTTTTCTTTGATTCTCTGACAATTCTTGATCTTCTTCTTTCACCAAGCTGATTGATCAAGAAACAAAAAGAGAAAGACTTAAAAAAAAAGGAGGAAAAACAAAAACACTATAAGTTCATATAGAGACTATCTATCTACAGAGTTTGAAGGAAAGAAAGAAAGAATTGTGATCACATCAAGAAGAAGAAGAGAAGACCGACGAAATATGGATTATGAGAAAGAGAGATCATCGAAGGATATGGAAATTAAGAGTACATAATCATGATTGAAAATAAAATAATAAAATAATAGGAGTTATATATATAGAGAGAGAGAGGAGATTGAAAGAAAAAAGAAAAGAGAAAAATGAATATTATAAAATTAGAAAGAAAGATGAAGAACCTGGATTGATAGAGATCTGAGGATGCACGTGTTTCATGATCATCTCAAGCTGCAAAAGGAAAGTTACATTAGAGAATTTCTTATCAAAGAGAAAGAGGAAGACTAGGGAGAGAGACAGACACACACACACGCGAATATACACTTATATATATATATACATACCTGTGTTTGTGGAGATGTGTGTGATTGCTATGTGAGTTTGGTCTCTCTGTGTCAGACTCAAAGCTAATCTCTGCAACTCTTTTCTTGCTCAAAGGGGAAATATAAAATACATTAAAAAAGCTGAGAAATAAGTTTTATATATATAAAAAGATGATATTGAGAGAGAGAGAGAAGATAAAGAAAGGAGAGATAAAAGATACCCATCTTTTCCTTCACTCATTAATCTCCCCACACAGTCTTAGTACGCCACCATTTTTTCCTCACTTTCCTTTTTTTTTTTAAATTAATTTTTGTGTTGTGGTCGGTATATCTTATAACCAAAATGGATTTTTATTTGTCCCAAACTTTGTATAAGATGATTCTTGGTAAATTAGACAATTATACAAAAGTTTAGGACATGAATTTTTGTGTGTTTGTTTACGTTCACCACCACCAGCTAATGTTATTCATGTTTTTATTTAATATACTAAATGGACACTCCAACCATGTTGGAATTTTATTTCGAAATTGAGAAATTAAATCTAGCTTTATGAAATTTGACAATATAGGAGTCTGAATAATCTTCACAGTGCATTCTTCATAATATATTACGAAAACCATATACTAGATGTTTTTAAAAAGCTATATCCTACTCTACTTGGGAATAAAACAATTCATAACTATTATAGCTTGGTGATAACTGATAAGTAAGGTACGACGTAAGATAGATCGAAGAGATAAAATTAAGTTGAGGGATTTCAAATATTTGTGTACGTATAACTGTTTATTTCGGCATTCAGTACAAAATATATTATATTAAAGTTCAATTCTTATTATTACTTCGTATTCATATATATGTATCTATATTACACAGTAATATTTATATGCTATATGATAAGAATCTATAATTGGTGTACTTAGCTTGCGAATGGGTCGAAAAACAGAGGAACTTGTATGATATGACTTTGGCCTTTTTTATGTATTGACCAGGTAATGAACCCACATATCTTAACAACCAAACACTCTCTCTATTATTTAGTTATTTATACACTATATATAATTTTATAAAGGAAGTAAATGTTATCACATCAAGAGATAGTGATATGTATGTCGTGTCCAATTTAGAATCATATCATTTTCTTATTAAAAATTATATTTATATAATAAAAAGAAATCACACACGCATCTCAATCCAAATCTTTCTTTATTGATATAACTACAATCCTGAACAAAAAGTATTCTTGAGATTACTATTCTTGCAGACTTTTATCATCTATTAAGTTCAGACTGTACACTAAAAATGGGAAAGAACTTTGTATTGTTGGTGGTTTTTGTGAGGTATAAAAATTCGTAATGTTTACGTTACCAAGTTCATATCATAATTTTCATTAGTAAAGTAATACACTTATATATATTCACCAATATTGTATCATGTACACTTGAAAACTTAAAACGCAACAACACTGATATTCTAGAAATTTAAAAGATTTGTTTTACAAAGTCATCAGTAAGAACAAAAAATACACAGGTTATTTATTTTCTCGAAACACAAAATATATAGGTCGTCAAGAATATAATATTCTAAATGTACATAATGGGATTAGAGAAAACTAAAATTTATACGAAAAAGTGAAGTGTGTCAGAAGATCCAAACAGCACAAAAACGAGGAAACGTCTCCTTCTGCAGAAAACCTAAAATATTTAATTACACAAAAATCTAAATTATTGAGAAAGAGAGGAAGAAAGAAGATGATAACGATAATGATAATGAAGCATGATGGAAAAGAGTGGCTCCCACTATATGTATATAATTACTTTGATTCTTTATTTCACACACACATATATGTCCTCTCTATTCTTTTGGTTTACCACGTATGTCACTACAAAAAAATGATCATTTTATATCACGTATTTTGATTATTTGTATTACTTATAATTGATGTAAAAAACATTTACATCACTTAAAGAAATGATTTACAGTTCATTGATGCAAATAATTCACATCATTTTTTTTACAACTGATGCAATTGTACATAATATTTGCATCAGTTATTGTAATGATGTTAATTTTGTGTCATTTACAAAAAAATGATGTTTCTTTTAAAAATCATTTTATGTAAGTGATTTTAGTATTTGTAACAGTTATAATAACTGATAAATATGTTTATATCACTTATAATTAATTGATAAAAAATGTTATCAAATAGAAATGAATTATTTTTTTCAGAAATTTATACAAAATAATTTATTAAATACGAAAATATATTAACTAATAATTAAAAATAATAAATTCATTGTGCACATGATTTACTATTAATTAATTAATTGATTTAAAATTATTTTTTTAATTAAGTTAATTAATTAAATAAAAATACAACTTTTTCATTAATCTTTCTAATCCGAGTTTGTTACAATTTACAAATTAAAATTGGTTTACATAATAACTGGTTAACAAAATAAACTAAAAACTCTAGCTTGGTAATTTTTTTTTGTGTGGCTGTCGCCCCTACTGCCAAGATCCGGCTACGGTAATTTACGATTTCTTTCGATCTGGTCGAGATTTGAGCAAGGAAAGAGTTGGCCAATGTCACATCTCGTCACCGTTAACTACCTTCCCTCGACGAGAAGCGAAACCCGCAGACCGCTTCTACCGTGAATCTAGACATAACAAACGTCCACCAGCACTCCTCTGTTGTCATCTTTGAAGATTTACAGGCCACATCCTCGTTGGTTTCTTCATCCCTCGTTCTATCTCGAACCACTTGATCTATACTGATTTATTGCCGTTGGATATTGGTCATCAAACATGCCAAACCTAATCACCACAAATTTACTATGATGAAGAACGAATGAGATGATGTGAGGAAGGAGAAGTTGTGAGAAAGGAGAACGACAAAAGATAATATAGAAGGGTAGAAGTTTGGATGACAACAAAAAAAAAAGAGAAGTTTTGACAAAAATAGAAAAAGAAAAAAATAACTTATCTGTTGGAAAAAAAAAAAGAAACTTATCTGTTGGATTAAATTTATGAACGGTGGACAATAAACTACAGTTCAATCCTTATAACTGTTGACTAGCCAATGAAAAATCTTCGTTATTTTTTTTTTTTACGTTACCTTTTAGTTCTAAAAACTAAATGTGTATATTATGTTAATATAATTTTGTTTTAACATCAGTTTTCTGAATGATGTAAATTTTGTATCATTTATCAAAATGATTTTATCAAAAATTAATAGATACATCAGTTATCTAAATGATGTAAGTTTTTTACTTTATATGGTTTTTTAAAAAGTAATACAAACTAGTAAAAATTGTATCAATTTTATTTAATTGATGTCAAACAGGTTAATTAAAACATTAGTTAATACAAATGATGCTAAGTCATTATATTTACTTCATTTATAAATAAATTATTTAAAATACCACTTAGATTTGTGATACAATCTAAGTGATACAAGACACACAATTTTTTGTTGTGTGTCTCTGTATTTTCTAAAGGGTATTTTGGCTTAAGTATGTAATTTTCAAAATATAATTAGAATGATGGTAGTTTTAAGTATGTAACTGTACGAGGTGTGGCTTGGTTCTATAACAATCATCATTAAACAATTATTCACCGTGTTCTACCAGTCATTGAAATTTCATTGGGCGTGTTTAAGTTCTCCTAAACCATGTCCAGTCACGCATTAGTTATATATACTCCAATATAAATCAATTTGGACGTTTTGTTGCCTTTTCACCCCGATCGTTTGGCATGTTATATGCCTTCTACTATCTTCTTTTCTTTTATTTATGTCACTGTGTCTACTACAAAATTTGTTTTTAAATATCGCCCATCAAGTTTTTGAGAAAAAAAAAAAATATCGCCCATCAAGTTTTGTTATTTTTTCTTTTTGTTCAAAATTAACGAAGATGATTAAATTAGAGAAATAAATCAAACAAATGGCTTAACCAAAACTTCTGAATATGTATTTTCTGAGTTTTCATAGTTTCAACAATTCATCAGTTTACAATTTTTAAAAAAAAAATATAATTTAGAACAACTATCGATATAAACGAGTTTGGACGTTAGTTTCATGATTTCTTCTCAAAAATATATATTGCATGAACTTGAGTGACTCCCCAAATCAATCATAAATTGGCTAATCTTTTTCAGTTATGCTACTTCCTAGTTTTATTATTTTCTATATGTCAAATTACAAATGTAATAAAAATATCTGTTTTTTGTCTGAATGAAACCAAAGTAAAAGCAAAATGGGTGGGAAAGTAGCTGTCACTTTTGTACATGCATTTGTTTTCATAGATTTATACTTAAATTCTGTCCCTACTATTTTAACGTTTCACATAAATAATATAAATTAGATCGTCACTGCACATAAGTATAATTTCTAAATGAAGTGTGTTACTTACCCATCTCTATTCAATTCAACTTCTGTCATTATGTAAAATCATACATATCTCACCAATTTCTTAATTAGTTTTGTTTACTTGTTGACTTGTTGTCAATGGGCTAGAGCCATGCAGCTTGGATGAAAATAAGCATGCAAGCTATATATAGTAATGGTAAATGCTTTTACTCTCTGAGTATTTTTTTTCTTTTTCTTTTTTTGCATCATCATTTAATTAGTTACGAGTTAGAGATGTAAAAATTCTAATGATCCACTATCGCCAAGTGAAATTGCCACCTCATGAAGGTTTTTTACGCATAAGAGTTCGACTACACCTCCCTACAAAAAAAAAAGATTGAGTAAAAAGGCTAAAATCAACCAATAATAGCTATACAAAAAAAATAATTTTCAATAATAATTAAATAAATCAACCTTCGTCAGACTGTTAAAGTGTTAAGGAAGGTGTTCCTTAATTTTTTGATGAATGATAAAGATTAAACTCTTTAAAGCCAGGAACATTAACACGTCATTTGGGTAGAAAGTCATAAACCTTATTACATCACAGTCAGTAAAAATAATTAAACATGAATGTTTAAAAGCCTTCTTGAAGGTTTAAAACACGCAGAACCTGAGGTTTAAAACACAAGAGTTCGTAGTTGCCTCTTGAAGGTTTTTTTTCCTTTTTTTTTTTACCTCAAAAAACCGTATTATTATTATTCAAGTTCGAAAAGGTTGGTTTCTAAAGCCAACCACTCCAGAACATTCAAGTCTACATGGGAGAATAGAGAACCTTGTGCTCGAACTCTTTTTGCAAGGCGATCGGCAAAGACATTTAAAGTTCTAGGAATATGAGAAATGGAAAAAACCAAAAACTTAGCTTTTAAATCGGAAAAAGTAATTAACTCCGTGAAAAACTAGGCCATTCATCGATCTCCTCTAAAATTTTGATAATAGTGAGACAATCGGTCTCAAAATGAACCAATGTCAAACCTTGTTGCAGTGTTGACTCCATTGCCCAGTGTAACGCCTCCAACTCAGAGTGGAGGACCGAGAGGTGTCTCTGTGTACATTTCAAATCGTAAGCTATTGAAGGGCTCAGCAAGACAAAACCCATACCAGAAAACTGATCCTTAGTCTCTCAAGAGGCATCAAGTTTACACCTGACCTCTCCTAAGATCACCTTATCGTCCACCACCTCCTCTTCTTAACAGTCTTCACATTCCTCATAGGATTCAATTACCTGAGCCAATCTCCATGGTATCTTCTCTGAGGAAGCAAGGTCCAAAGTGTCTATCGGGGAGATATCCTTGTTGTTAAACATTTTCTCGTTTCACGATTTCTATATGTACCACAAAATCCAAGGAAAGACCTCTTGAAGGTTTTTCTTTTTTTGCATCATTTTATGTTTCTTAATATTTTTCATTATTTTCTATTATTAATTAAATAATATTTTTCAACCTTCATGAGACAACAAAAGAAAGAGAATTTATATAATTCTTAAACTTTATACAGTGGAACAGAGGGAGTATAATTTATGTAATATGTTTATTTTCCATCATACTATAAATGTATGATATCAATTATCTTGATAAGTACTATATTATTACTTAACACATTATATATTGGTATATCCAAATTATATTAATACCAATACATATATATATATATATAGATACACATTTCTTTTATAAAATAGCACATTAAATTTTCAATCAACAGTAATATAAAAAATTTATCGAAAATTTTACATTAGTGGATAGTAATAAGTTGCATCATTTTCATCAACTTGATTTCAATCTTTAACATTTTCTTCTAACTTATTAATTCTATTTCTTATTGCAATTTTTCACTTGTTTTTCACTGTTTATCTGTCGGTATTTGCAAAAACTTTATGAGGGAATATAGTGATGTCTTGTTGTTACTTTTGCCACTATAGTGCCATAATTATTTCTTTGTCACGGACTCAGAAGTTGTGACAACTAACTACAGACCATTGGTCACTAACTAAGACGTCTTTTTCTTAATCCAAATTTGCGATAAATTGTGAAACAATAACGATGCGTCCCTCAGCCACTAATCAGCTAAATATAATATGCCACAGAAGCACATGCTAACGAACTGAGTCAAATGTCGAACTATATTCAAATAGAATTTCCCGATTAAACTGATGCAACAAATTTCAAAATTTTAAATATCTATATTTTTACCAAAAAGTATACTAATATTAATAAGACGAGGTCACGAGGCGATACACAATAAAGAAAATATATATATATATATATATATATATATATAAATATATCTTTTTAAATGAAAAAATGGGTTTATTTCAATCACTAAAGACTTATGCTTAACATGCATTTATTCACCAAAAAAAAAAAAAAAACATGCATTTGACTCTACTAACGCACTGTCATATTACCTTAGCAAGTTAAAAATAAGAATTAACTACAAAATCTTTTTTTCTTTAGTTTTAGCTTTTACGTACAATTTTTCAGGCGAAATCAGCAAAATTGTACTGCAAGTGAAAGCTCATCCTCGGTGAAAGAAAATTCTTATTCCCCAGATTAAAGCTGTACAACCTTTTGAATGAAAAGGATTGTTATATATCAATCACTACGCTTCATATGCATTTTGACTCTACCAACACACTATCATATTCATTCATATATACCTGACCAAGTTAACTATAATTAAGTGATATAATATATATATGACCAGTTATATTTTATTAACTTTTTTTGTTGTCAACAACACTTTATGAACTAAAACCCGGATTAGTTACGATCGGGTTGAAGGTGAAGACGCAGCACTAAAAACAGACAAGTCACAATCTAGTTCTGAACCATTTCAGAATTTAGTACCTAACCAAAATTTGAATTCTTCTAAAGTGTGAGTTACTATGTCCACAGAATTCCGAAAATTAATCTAGAAGAAAACCATTTGTCACGTAATTCAGTCTATTCTTCAATAGTTTCCTGACTATGAAGCAATATTCTCATAAGCGAAATCAAAATCCAAAGAGTAAGCCTATTCTTCGATAGATTTTTGAAGAGTTCAACAAAATTATTAGAAGTGAATAAGTGAAAGATTATTAAAGATTACTAGAGAGTTTTACTGATTAGTTTTCTAAAATCTTGTAAATTGTTATAGAAAATCTCTGTATTTTTGTGACACTTTACATGAATTTATTTTGTAAAGAAAGTGTCTAAAATCATGAACCAATAACATAATAATTGAATTCATTAACAATTTTATATTTTTTTTGTTTTAATGGAATAACACAAAACTTTTAATGACTTTATAAAAGTTTGAATCCAATAACCCAAATTTGTTAGGATTTTAAATAATTTTTTACAAATCACAAACTAATAACACTAAACTTTAACAGAGTTTAACAAAATTTTGATATAATAAAAACAGATTCTACATAACATTTGAAATCTTTAAAAGTCTATTCAAATCTCAGACCAATAATCCCCACTAAAACTAATTAATGACATGTATAGGTAAATGTCCAACTTAAATTGTTGGTTGATTTAACGAAGTTGTAGTTTACTGTTTCTTTCTTTGTTTCACATTACGAATAAAACTTACCACATCAAATACAATGTTTGATGAGACGATGACTAACAAAAATAACAAGCAAAAACCAAATAAATTGTTCAGTTTTTAAGTCGTCAAGTTTTGACCTAAAATAACCAAATAAATGATCTGTCCTGCTTCCCGATAACCTACTCTCGAAGACTCTATTGGCGAAAGGTAACACCAGCTCTGCTTTGGCTACTCATACATCCTATACAGAACCTGACATTAGTTGTTTTTAGTGGCTTGCGGTTTGAGTATAAACCAATACGGTTATTTAATTTATGCTTCTCGATCTGTTCTAGCATTAGTGATAAGCTTGGCCTTGAATTCTTTATGTTCATTGACGCGTATCACTTAAGTTGGTCACCTGATAATTCCAAACATCCTTTTCGTACCATTCCCATCACTCGGATCTCAGACCAACTAACGTTTATTGCGACTTATCGATATGATCCAATCCTTATGCTTTGGATGGTAAAGCAATCTTGTCCCAACTTCAAAACCATAGTCTCTCGGATCTTTGCTGCATTGTTACTGTGGGTAGTGCTTCTCTCCCCGGTGGACTCCAAAGCAACGATTTTATTCTCAACATCTGTAGCCTATCGACTTCCCATGATTTCACATGTGCTAAGGAGCTTTCACGCTCATGGTTCACAGCTCTGTTGGATTTACAGTTGATGTTCTATCTTTTTAATCTTTTGGCATTGGGGAATTCTTTGTTTGTATTACTTTAAATTTTGGAACTCTTGTTGTTTGTACTTGTAGCTGTGGCTATCTTGAATGAATGAAGACAACTGTTTGACAAAAAAAAAAAAAAAGTTTAAACTACTTCGACGCCAAAAAAAAAGTTTGTATACTTTTGGACTTAGTATATATAGTAACAACATATACTTTTTCTTAGTACCAACACGTACCATCCTCGCTTCAGAATTTGTTTATTGCTTAAATGTCTAACCATATTTCTAACTCAATATCTAAAATAAATTTATCAAAATCTATCTTCAAAACCTTTGTCTAGCAAGACATGTCATGCATGAAGGATGTGCGACATGTATTCAGATAAATCACCAGTTTATATTATCCTTTTCGAGAATACAATGACTCTGCGTGTCAGTTCTGTTGTTGTTGTGTTTGATGATGATTTAGTATTCTTAGTCTGATTGTGAGACAGTAATTAGTCATTGGTTTTAATCATTGATCATCTCCAATAAATTATTCAGTTTATGTACTTGTCACTATACTATATAGAATAGAGTTGTCTCTCAAAGGACCGCAAACCTGTAGTCACATCCAGATATGTGAACGTACGATGTTAGTAATATTAAAAGTAACTTTTTCGAATGTGAGAAAAACTATCAAAATATTATTAGTTCAGCTATTAATTGGAAGATCCATTGGGTATTTAGAATAAGTAAATAACAAAGGATAATACTATCGTATGGTTAATGCTAAGCCACAATTTAACCTGATAAAATTGAAAAAAAAATAGTATAACCAATTAAGTGGCGAAAAAGATGATTTGATTTTGATTTTTAATTAGACGAGTCAGTTTAACCTAATTGACACTTTAAGATTTTGGGTTGATGGGAGTTGTTAAATAGATAAGGTGTTATATCAATCAAGTAAATGACCTTTTAGTGATACCTAAAATAAACAATAATTGCAATCTTTGTTTTCTGTTATTTCCTTTATAATAGTTTTTAAGTTAAAACTATACTAAAAATGAGAATTTTTTTGTCACTGATAAATTAATAATATTAAGATGTGACTAAACCTTTAGTAAAGATATCTGTAGGTAAACATTTGCCAATATGATATTATTAATTACTTGACGAGTATACAGAAAACATTTAGACTATTTCATAAGAAGTAACTTTTAATTCTTTTACTTGTTGTTTAGTTTGATACTTTTGGATATCAATTTATGTGCATCATAGAAAATAAGATAAAAATTTGTTTTTTAAAAGTCTATTAATGCATACAACTATTGCAAAAATAAGTACTGAACTTGTTGAAAACAAAAAAAATTAACATAAATAACAAAATAAAAGCAATATATCAGCAAATCATAAAAAAAATATAAGAAAATCGACAAACTGTAAGAAAAAAATTATAAAAGAGATAAGAAAATAAAGAACAATTCTAGAAATAGTATAACAATCAAACAAGACTTTTCGCCACTCAATTCAAATTTGTCCAAGAATACTCAAAATTTTCACTACACAAAAGTATCAAATAAAAACCTAACAAGTTTTACAACCCCAAAAACCTCGATTCCACAATTTTTTTTTCATTCTTATCGATTTAAGTTTGAAACGAATATCTTATTTTACTCTTTTTTGTTCCTACGTACGAAAACTTATCCCCCTCTCCTAATGAAACTTCAAAAAACAAAGAGAGAAGAAAGATAGAAATTGTGGAGTTGACGCGTGTACAGTGTTACATTAGACCCCACTCGTGTTGGCTCTTTCTCCTCCCTAATATTTCCAAAACACTTTCTTCAATTTTTATTTTTTTATAAAACGAAGAAGATTCGTCTTCGAGCTGTGAACCCCACATCCCAATCACACACACACAGAGAAGAAGAAAAAAAATCCTCTTTTATAGGGGCCTTGTAGTTCCACAAATAGCAGGACCCCATGTGTCCCCCTCTTAAGTCTTAAGTCAAGAAAGCAGCCAATCCTATAATTGTCACAATTTTCCACGACTCTCTTTCTCACCTTTATACATTTATTTTTCTCCCAATTACTCCTCCTAGCAACTCCAATTATATAATCCTTCCTTCTATTTTTTTTCTCCATCTTCAGAAAAAAACATAATAATAAATTAGTCACGATAATAGTTTTAATAAAACATTGATTAGGCGATCGGGTTTGGTCCTTTTTAAAATGCCAGAGAGATGCGTGTATCTCCGACTTTTTGTCTTTGTCGGTTTGGTCTTTCTACGTGTCAATTCGTAGTACCATTCGACCTTTGTCCCGCATTTTTTCTTAACCAATGGTTCCAAGATCACTTGGACCTACCTTATTTTCGATTTACGCTTCTAACCTTTTACTCTTCACGCACCGTTGGTTTGGTTTTTGTTTTTTTAATCCGAAGGCTTACGTTCGACCCCGACACATGCGCGTGGAATATTGTTTTTTTTTTCTTTGTGAAGTTGCCGTGTTAGGAGAGGGAAGTGGCGCGTGACGTAAGGCCTACGCAGTTTTAAAGAGGACAAAAGAACATAGAGTGCTCAATGTGACATCACAGTACCATGACAAAAGAAAAAAAGAAAACACAATGAGCTTTGTATTAATGAACCCCCTTTTTTTTTTTAATCTTGCATTAGTTATGATGAAGATAAGTTTTGGGTTCCGATGGTTTTGGGTTCAGATCTGGTCCCTTCCGACTAAGAAGCGAGACTATAAGGCAGAAGTGATGTGGCCAATCCGGCAATGCACCATGAGGTGAAGATATGCTAATCTGTGTTCTATTCTCTTATCTTTAGGCGATTAGCATTTTGGTTAATGTGTGGTTGATTCGGAAAAGCCTCTATTCATGCTGGTCGCGTTTCTTAGTCGGGTCAGTCGGATGTATTGTCTGTTTTAGGCTTAGGACCGGAACAATGAACGTCGGAGAAACCAAGATTTTCTGATGATGCGCCTCTGGGTGTTGATGCTATTGGGACAAGTTTTACACGCCGATCAGAAGGTTCTAATAGTTTGGATTTGCTTTGTTTCTTCAGTATAGGATTTAGTCTTCTCTGTGTTAGTAGTTATTTTCGTGTCATAAGGTCAATTTAGGTGGTTTAAGAGATGATTTCACACCGAGTCGTGGTGTGTTATCTATTTCGTTGTGGTTAAAAAATGCAATGGTTCTCGATTAGGTAGCGTTGGATCTGCCTAGTGTTCCAGGGTTGTACTTGATCAACCATTGCATTTGCTTTGGTCCAAGTCTATAAAGGTGAATGTAATGTGCCTTGCGGAAAAAAAAAAAAAAAAAAAAAAAAAAAAGTTTTTAAAAAAGGCTGTGTTGTGTTGTGTTGTGTATATAAATTTAATAAAACCACGACATATCTCTCTCGTCCTTTTTGTCAATCCTCCTCCTCTCTGTAAAATCTCTGTAATTTTTTTTATTTTATTTTGAAATGGTTCTTCCGTTTCTGTCTTCCTCTCCCCTTCTCCGTCTCTCTTCTCAGATCATGTCTCCTGATCCCTTCTTCTCTTTCTTTTTTTAATAATATTTGATGGTCCCTTTGCCCTTTTTACCCGAGAAAAATTCAGATCGATTTAACTAATTTTACACAGAAGAAGATTTTTTTTTTTTTTTTAAAACCCTTACCTGCCTAAAAAGATATGTCTATGGAGAGTTCATTAGGTTTCATGGCGGTGTTCGCCGTCTCGGGAAGCGTCGTCTTCTTAGCGAGTCAATTTCACAAGCGTCTTCTCTCCGATTACATGGACAAGTTCGATTTCGAAATCCGTACGTCCACCATTCTCTCTCGAATCCCTTCTGTTCTGTTTCTTTCTCAATATTGATCATTGATAATTGAACCGTTCTCTTTTGTTGGGGTTAATTGGGTGACAGGATCGAAGAAAAATGTGGTGATGAAGAAGAAGGTGAGATTCGCGGCGGATGTGGTTGAGCCTTCGGGGAATAACAAAGAGTATCGCCGGAGACACTCTTCTAAATCCAAATCGTCGAATTCCAAGTTGGCGGCAACTATTTGATTTTCTAAAGGTTTTTGTTTTTTTTTTTGGGTAATAATTATTCATTTTGGGGTTTTTGTGATTTGAAAAAAAAAAAAAAAAAAAANGAAAGAAAACCCCAATCATAGAGATGGAGGAGCTTTGAGGGTGTACGAGCAAGTGGCTACCTCTTTAGATTTATTAGATACTGCATTTAAGATTTAATATACTGGTAGGTCTATCTGCGAACCACAATTATTTATATTTTTTTTCGTCAATAGGATTTCATTCATAATATTTTCAGGGTGAATTACCGAGAGCTGGCAAGGAAACATTCTTTCCAGAAACTAAAGCCGGCGAAAGTGGTGATAAATATAAACCCAACGAGAGTGGTGATATTTTAGGTCGCGAGAGATCTTCCAATTTTTTTTTTGTTTTTGGTACAGCTTTGATATTATAACAGTAAGTTCAATAGATTTCTTAGTAATTATTGCCTATATTCTGATGTTTTCCTTATATTTTGCTTTATTTTGTCAGTTGTTTGTTGTTTCTAACTATTTTCATTCATTTCTTACCATCATATGTTGTTAATCAAATTCATATATTGTATATTTTAAAATTCTATTCTTGAAAAGAAACATTTTAAAAATATATAGTACAATTTATGTAATAACAATGGTATTGTTTTAAAGTTCTTATGAACAAATATATATATATATATATACAAAAGCAGTGATCATCTAGTGAAATTAATTATAGCAATAGTTTTAAGCGCTATATTATATATCACTACAAGAAAAGCAAAGCAATTATAACGAAATTTCCAATGTATTTATATTGAAGATGTGTGACGCGTGAATACATTTCTAGGTGTAACATTGAAAAGGCAATACTCTGTGACTGTCCTAGCTACACCTACACCTATATGTATATGATATTTCTATGAGCTTATATGTGTTACAAAGTGGAAGGGCTATATTACATATGAAGAGCCAGTGGTGATTATTTCGGCGGCTATATATATGGTAATGAGGCTTTGGTTCAAAAGCAAAAAGAAACAAAGAGATATGATCACATTTGTATAATTGTGCGGTCAAAGGGTGGGCAAAGCATGGCTTTTGATTATTGACTTCCATTTTAATGCAATCCAATCAATTTTACGAGGCCTACCTGCATCGGGGTAATGTATGAAAGTTAAAGAAAAAGAAATTTCCTAGGTTATTCATGATTTGAAAGTGACTGTAATAATAGTTCTTTGAAGATGTCCAAAAAAAAAAAAAAAAAAACATTTTTGAAACAGTGTTAGGACCGCTCGTATATCTAACCCTATAAGATAAAATAGGATAAGATAAACTAGTATCCTATTTGAAAGTCGTGAGTAAATGATATTTTCGTAAAGTTTTTTTTTTCAATATTTTACTTGGAACGACGACAATAAAACTATTCCTCAAATTAAACACTTCCCGTAAATTAAGTTTGGCACTTACCTAGGACACTATGGAGGTCGAGTTATCGCACCAAATTACTCGGTACAAGATTGCTGGATCGGAATATATAAAATTATAGTTCTAGTTACTTATGGTTGCTTACTACAGAGTACAGATTCATATCGCTTCCTTGGTAGCGCGCGGCTACGAAAAAAGTGCGTGCAAGTCGGTTTATTGTCATAGTGTATGATGTTGAATTATTGATACACATAAGCTGTTAAAAATAGAGTCATGAACGAATGAACTTTCATATTTTAAAAGTTGAGTATATGCTTGCGAAAGTTTATAATTTTTCTTAAAAAAAAAACATAATAGTTTCGTAGGGACAGCATTTTATTCAATGATACAGAAATTTGGCTGAAAGACAAGGCTAGCATTGGCCTTTTAATAAATAGGTCAAGATTCAAAAAGGCTATACACACCACAATAATTGCCTAACTCAAGTTTCATTTCTGATATTAATTTTTACGTTTTTATTATTATCATATGTTTATTCTGTTCTTTACTAATCCAAATTTTAGAAAGAAAAAAAATATATTTTAAAATTATACTTTTAAAAAATAAATTATGCATTTGTTATTAGTTATTTATGATGAATTGTATACTTTAAGATAAATGACTGAATATTATTAGTTTAGAGTTAAAAACAATTGTAAAACACAAAAAATAATACGTTTATAATCAACATTTAATATTTTTAAGAAATTCTAAAAAAATAGATTAGCAAGAAACAGAAGCACTATAAAATGTCTTATATTATTCATATTATGGATATATTGAAAATATGACAACTAATATTATTCATATAGGTGAGAATGGTTATGGAATTGTATGATGTGTATGTTGATACTTGATACTCCCTCTGTATCATTTCAAGTGATGTTAATTTAGAGTTTTTTAATTGTTTCATTTAAGTGATATGTTTAACGTTTTATTGAGAAATTAAATATATGTAAGTGTTATTTTTATACCAATTATACATTGCAATATGTTTTCTTATTGGTTGAGTTCATTTTAATTATTTGGTGATGTTTTATGTAAAAGAGGTATATTAAATAAAATTATAGTGAATTCTTAATTTGCATTCAGAAATTTTAAATATCACTTTAAATAAAACAGATGGTGTGTACGTCTTAATGTTTTAGTATAATAAAAATGGTTGTTCTTAGAAAACACAAAACATGCAAATAAAAGTGGGAAATACTCTATTTGTTTCATAATATATGATGTTTTCAAGTTTGTATGCAACTTTTAAATTAATTTCATATTTATGTTATGCATTTTTGTTTATGATTGGTTAAAAAATTTAATGTAGTCATTTCTTAATCTGTGTACATCCTTTATTTTGAAATAAAAGGAGTATACAGGTCTATGTTATTGACCTTATACATAGACCTTATATAATCACAAAAACTCATACATTTAGTAAATGCATACATTTGGTAAGAAGTGAAAGTTAGATCGTTCTTGTTTGTTTATTTCGTAATAGATATAGAATTCTTAGACCACAAATTTTAGTTATAAGTTATAACACAGAATGAAGCATGGAATATGGTTCTATAGGGATTGAAGAGATATTGGGTCCCTAAGACCATCGCCATCACAGCAATCCATTAAACGTTTCTTTAAAAAAAAAGTTATTATTTTAATTATATATATATTTATTAGTAATAACCACTAAGAAATTGACATCTGTTTATATGTGCTGAGAAGCATTGCTTGCAGAAGAAACTGAAGAATGGATTCTTTTCTTTCTCTTCTCTCTCTTTTATTATTATATTAATTTATATGTAGTACTCACCACTGGAAATACCCTAATAAAGCCGTGTGTATATATATATATATATATGTGTATACTGCATGTATATATATATAGGTGTATGAATGCATGTGTTTGTGTGTGTACATAACTACATATAAAATATGAATATTCACTTCACTATCAGAATCATTGTTATACATAACCCTCATGTCAATCTTTTGTTGTGTTTCATTTTGTCGAGCACAACACTTCAAAATAATACTTAAATTCATAAAGCTATGAGATATTGAAAACTGAACTTTTTAAAATCATTAGAAGGAGAGAAGAGAACTCAATAAATAATAGTATATCTACTGAACAAAAGACAACTTATCTGATATTTCTAAAATTAACAGATTTCGTAGAATAAAAAATGTGTAGTAATCATAGCGTTTTTCATGCGTATACATGGATAGTGCTATATATATCGAAGCAGTGAAATTACTTAATGCAGAGCCCATCCTAGAGTTCCTACGCAAAATGCCAAATTCCATATTTGAAACTCCTTAAAATTACTCCTTTAAAACAAAATATAAACATATGGCACCAACTTTTTAGATATCTAATGTGCGATCCCGAGTCTTACATTATTCTCATACAGACTAAAGGATTGGTTCTACTATATCTTTAAGTGGGATAAATATAATCAGGATAAAGAAGAATCTATTTAGGAAGCAATATGGTTCGAATTTGGAAATATCCCACGAGGAATATGGGTTTTTACCGAATTTATCTTTGAAGAGTAAAGCGGGTCTAGGCGTGATCTTGCCATCATCTCATAACAAAAAAAATATTATATATGAGTAGTTCCAAAGTTGTGTAACAAAAAAAATATGTGATGGTGTTCTTTTATATAGAGGATAATGATTTAAAATAAGAAAACTAGAAAATGAAAACATGAATGGAGAATAGTAGGGATATGGGGCCTTGGCAATAACTTTTTTGAAGAGCTAGCAAGTTGTAAGCTTTTTTTATTCTTGTTCAATAATGAGATTCCAACTTTCACATTGCTACACCATAGTGTGGTATCCTACATGTCTCTCTTCATTTCTTTTGTTTATCGTTTTTTACTAAATTCACATCAAAATAGAATGCAATATCAATTGCAATAAACATATGATTTTTTTTTGTTTTCTTTTTAATTATCCTTTTCTTCTATCTTTTCAGTTGGTTGAGATTAAGGTTCATAGAAAACAACATGTGTCATGAGAAAGTGAGTAGCATGTACTTAAAAAAAACAGACTATATATATAGATGAAACTAGAGTTGTATTCACATTGATGTAACTTGTGCTTCCAATATTCATAATCTGTAAAAAAGTCAAACTTCTTTAAGTCAGTTCCTGAGAAAAGTTTACATGTCGTACGAATCATAAATTCTAATGTATTGTGCTAAAAAAAGAATTTTGCTTGGAAGCTTGCTCTGTCAAAAGAGAATTTTGCGCTTTACCTAAGACTTGGTTTTTTTTTTTTTTTTTTTCCTTTGTATATACCGTTTATATTGAAATGTTACATTATCGGATCTCAAGTCGTGTCTTTTTGGCGAAACAAGCAGTATATAGAAAAGATGTGTCCAACAAAAGTGTAAATATGTTTTGGACTTACTCCAGCACATTAGAAATAAATGATTTGGATGTCCATATTACCTCACATAGTCACATCTGACGAGAAAAATATCAGATATAAATTTATCTTTTTAAACATTTTAGACTTACCCTATCCCCCGAAAAGTCAGGTTCACAATTCAAAGATAAATTGTGCTGATACATTGGGCTTTATTGGGCTATTCTGGAACTGATCTTTTTTTTGGTTTAAACTCATTCATATGCGATATTTCCACATTACTTGACAAAGAAGAAGTTTGAGTGAATAACCATAACTAGTAATTAAGTAAAAGATTGCATGCATGCGTAACACTAATTAAACACCGTGCATGCATAACAGTAATTAAATAATTGTATTCGGTTTCATGAAACTTTTAGAAACAAAAAAAGGTCCACCATCCAAAGTAGTATCTGACGACTCTAAAAAAAGGTCACAAACGTAAAATTTCACATAATATAAATGTAATTTATGGTTAGGTTTAAAAAGAATGTTGTGTCTCTCAACCCCAAGGCTAGATGTGTACATATAGCATTGGTAGGAAAGAGTTACATTTTGCCGGCTAGCTATAGTGAAGGTAAACAAAAACAACATGTCTGAAAAGACAAATAACAACATATCAGCTTTCCGCCTTTACCAAATATGAACATACACTATAGCAGTTTTGACACAAGTAGTACTTCAACTTTAGAAATACTTTTCCTCTAAAAATCCTCGCTCATAATTCCCACTAATTATTCTTTGCAATCTACTACTACTACCTAATCTCTTATCGTACCACTTCACCAACCGTCATGTTAATCGAAGCCTATATGATGATGCATGCAAGTTTTTTTTCACTTCCAACTACTGGTTACGTAACTGGAAGCTGGTTACCCTAGCTGAGATCCACCAAATTATCATGAACAAAACATGTTTGATCATTTTCCTAGACATTTTCTTAGTAGTTACAGTTATTGAACTCCCGATTTCAATAAGCTTGACTTGACCTTTCAAGAAAGGTGCAGAAAGCTAACTAGTTTCATCTACTCAGCTACATATGGCGATATATGTCAGTCATATGTACATCGAGATCGAGATTATGAAACAAATTTTGAATGTGAAAATAGAGAGAGCTACTAGAGGTGGAGAATTTAAAGCCCATGAAACAAAAACTAATCCATGTACCAACCAATCTACATTGTGATCCTACATAAATGGTCTCAATGTGAGCGTAAGATGAGCCCATTTTGGACCCAAAAATATTTTACCATCTTCTATAGTTCTATTTCTATCTTTATTTAGTTTACTTTTCCGATGCAAATACATTTTTCCTATCCTCCTGAAAAGTTGGCACTTAGTACAATCTTTTTCATACATACACATAAAACACCTCATTTAGCCTTCAAAAAACGTGCTTTTTTTTTTTTTTTTCCTTTCTAAAAGTCATTTTGTTAGTAATAACTAGTAAGTAACAAGAGAGTCGAGGAAGGTGCACGGTAAAGGAAACATACACAAGCACACACTTCATAAAATAATGAAACTACGAAATAGGTAACAGTTCTGACACGTGTAGGCATCATAGTTGGTGGCTGCGTATGTCTGCGGCGGTTGCAGAACTGATTTTAAAACACTCCACTTCTCAATACGTTTTTTACACGCGCCAACGGTTCTGGTTCTCTTTGCGTGTCATCATATTATTGGATGTTTGGTGCTTGAAGGAGATAACGGGCGCGTGATAGAGTGGATCACGTGACATTCGCAGTCACTACTCGCGTGATAACTGAAAAAACAAACAAAATAAAATTGGGTACTTAATTTTTTTGTCTTTTTAATGTGTAACGTCAAACCCCACCACTTTAAAAATCAGAGCTTTTTTTTTTTTTTTGCTTTCTCTCCAAGAGAGAGTCTTCAGTCTTCAATCTTTTGATTTTTTTCATGGCGAGAAATCATCAGTTTCGTTTTGATTCGGGTTACACGGAAGAACTGAGGTTTCGTTCTCATCTGTTCGGATCGTCCGTCGAAGGATTCAACTCACTCAGCCGTAACCACCGTGATCATCCGTACGTTTCTGACGTCGTGGTGGATACACTCTCTGACCAGTTCTCTTCGCTGTCTCTTCTCCCTCCTCCTAAACCCAGACATGTTCCTACTTTACCCTCTACTCTCCGGGTCCTGCCTTTTTCTCTCTCTTTCACATTTTCACAAGTTTCGTTTTTTTCCTCTGTTTCACAGTTTCGAAACTTTCACGATGTTGTTTTGGTGTGGCTTTCTTTTCAGTCTTTAAGGTCTAATGGTCCAAAAGCTAATCAGAGATTTTACGGAGAAAGGTCCATGCTTGAACCGTTTTATGAACTTCATCTTCCAAAGATCCGCAAGAATGAGGTAAATAATAAAAAATGCAAACTTTGTCACTTTCTTTTGTTGATCCATTCTCTCTCTCTCTCTCTCTCTCTCTCTCTCTCTCTCTCTCTCGTTCCATCGTTTTTTCTATCTTTTGAGTGGTGGTGGTGGTTGCGTTGCAGTCACAGCAAGATAGAGCAAAGGTTTTACAGAGACAAGAGGCACGGTTGCACAGTAGAGGTTTGGTTAATCGAAACTGCAACGTTTTGAGGGAATCTGTAGGAACCGGCGTTTTCCCCTCTTCACCGTCCTACTACTACTACTACTCAGACTTTAAACTCCCTCAAGAAGCCTAGTAAGCGACTTCACTACTTAAGAAAATATTTTCTTTAACTCGAGTGGAAACTATTGCAATGTTTTTGGTTGGTACAAAACAAAAAAAGGACAAAATCTCTGACCTTTTTTTTTGTTTTTTTTACTTGGAGCCAAAGCAGAACAAAGGAAACGGAATCAAAGTGAGAAGAATGAGTTACCCAAAGGAAGGAGAGGAGTAATGACTACTACGGGTACAATGCAGGAGGACCAACAGAAGGATGAGTGTCATTATCATTTGCCTCCAGACATGGATTTCTCCAAGAACTGGACTTTCTGATGGGACAAGTTCGAGTAGTTTACTAATAATTAGGAGGTCTTGGGTATTAATTAGGAGTTAAATAATAATCAGGACAAAGTTTTAAGATGACCAAGTAGAGAGACTAAGCGTGATTTCAAGGTCCAAATATCCTTTCTTTAGTTTTTGGGTCAGTCAGTATGTGTCTCAAATTCAGAATTGTACTTAAATGGCAAAAAGTAGACTACTTTGATGATGTTTAAGTTTGGTTTCATTAAGTATATAATCGTACTGTTACTTGCTTTACTTGCACCAAAACTTAGTGATCTTATGGTGTTGGGCTGATTCCAAAAAATCATTTTCAGTGCCTATTGGGCCAAAGATTTGCCTATATCCAAAAGATTTTGGAGTTGTTTTTAAGAGCATTACCATCGGTAATGTCTTTAAATGTGTGTCAAATTTTAATAATATTCATATTTTAATATAATTGATTTCTTTAAAAATGTTAACCATTAACAAGTAAACATCTGGCAAATAGTGTCTTAATGGGTGTGTGCAGAGATACTATCACACCCTCTTTCCTATTTTTTTCAATTTTTCATTTTTTTTTAAATAAAGAGACACTCACTAAGTATTACTGATGGAGATGCCCTAAGTGTTCGAAAGAATTTTCAACGGACAATTTGATTCAATAACAATACACATTTTAAGAAACATTTAATATTTTGTCAAAAAAAAAAAACATTTAATATTGTTCTGCATTGTAATTCTAGTAACGAATCCTATAAATAAATTTACTAAATTACTAAATTCTGTAGTTTCTATGCTATTCACACAAATTGTTATAAGAACGAAAGAGCCAAATATGCGACAAGATTTGATTAGTTTTTTTTTTTTTTTTAATCAACCATCCAAGTGGCAAGTGCAACCTATGTAATAAACATTTGTTCGGTCTTATTATATATCGTTTGAGAGTGAATTTCAAATGCTGTTTTTGGACCCATCAATAATAATATCCGTATTTCGAATGTTCTAATCTGTTTAATGTTCAAAATTTAATATTTCCTAACTCCAAAGCATAATACAAATAAGATGTAAATAAAAAAGTAAAGAGACAAAGACATTAGTCAAGAAAACAATCAATGGATAGTTGAAAATATATGGGTGGGTTGAAAAATAAGTATGAACTTTTCTGTTCTGCACCGGAAAAAGATCAGAGCACCTTTCTTTGGGTAGGGTAATTTCGTCCTTTAAGAGCTCATCCTGCAATGTGGATATGTAAACATGAATTTCTTGCAATTATTAATCAATTGTTTGCTTAGCTGATACAGTCATGGGGGAACCTTGCACGAATAATGGTAGGGTAGATGAAGCCACACTAAAAGTTAAATATCATAAAGTCATAAACTTTAAGAATATCAATTTATGTCCACTCCTTCCTTTCCCTACATTTTTTTCTATCCATAGATAAAAGATACATTTCTTCATATATAGTTCGAGTTAAAGGTTAAAAACACATTCATCCGTATACATTTACTTTTCTCCACGTAACTTTTTGAATGCTAATTATCAAACTAAAAAATCACACTTCTTACCTAAAGACACTGCATCTATATGACTCATTATTTTCTAAAAGCCTAAGCTAAGTGTAAATTAGAAAGAAAAATGGTGAATAAAGTCACAAAACTATACCACTTCTAAATTATCAATATAAATATTAATCATAGCTAGTCTCGCTCTCACTCTCTCCATCACACATACATCTTTCCCATCCATCCAACGAAGCCTAGTGGCAAACCCGTAAATATATAATACCAATGACTAAAGATTGCGGAAGCCACGGCGGTGGTGGCGGAGGAGGAACCGGCAGTAGAATCTGTGGAGCAATCATCGGCTTCATCATCATCGTCTTGATAACAATCTTTCTCGTTTGGGTAATCCTCCAACCAACAAAACCAAGATTCATACTCCAAGACACAACCGTCTACGCTTTCAACCTCTCGCAGCCTAACCTCCTCACTTCAAACTTTCAGATCACAATATCTTCACGTAACCCAAACTCCAAAATCGGTATCTACTACGACCGTCTTCACGTCTACGTTACTTACCGTAGCCAGCAAATCACACTACGTACGGCCATACCTCCGACGTACCAAGGACATAAAGAAGACAACGTTTGGTCTCCTTTCGTATACGGCAACGCTGTCCCCATCGCTCCGTTCAACGCCTTGGCTCTAGGCGACGAGGAGAACCGAGGGTTAGTCTCGTTGATTATACGCGCCGACGGGCGCGTGAGGTGGAAGGTTGGAACTCTTATCACTGGTAAGTATCATCTCCATGTCCGTTGTCAGGCTTACATGAATNCGCTGATAAAGCCGCCGGAGTTCATGTCGGCGAAAACGCCGTTAAGTACACGATGGCCAGTAGGTGCAGTGTCAACGTTTAGGGGTAAAGGAACACAACCTTGACGCCGTTGAAGTTTGCTTTTACTATTTTTCAATTTTCATCTACTTGGATAATGTTTTTGCTTCTATATCGTTTGATTCGTCTACCCTTTTGTTTCTGTTTGATCTTCTCGTAAATTTATACTGTCAATGACACTATAGTTATATACAATGTTGTTGTTAGATTTTTAGAATCTGCCACTAGCCTATACTTTCATGTCACATAAAAATTTTGGAATGTGTATTTTGGTTAGTGGACTTAGATCTAAAATATACGATATCAATTTCAAAAGTAAAATGTGAGGAGGAGAATGATTGGAGGAGATAAGAAGGTTTCGACTTTTCCAATATCAGATTCGAAATAAATATATGAATTATTTGGAGGGGACAATTAAATCAGCTTTATAGATGTTCTGTTTGTCTTTTTATAGTGTTTTAGATATAGGTTGTCATTTAATGATCTTGGGAAGTCGGCAGGCACATTGTTAAAAAATAAGGTTCACATGCAAATAGAAGAACTATGGAGGGAGTTACAATTATTAGAATCAACCCACGAAATATTACTACTATATCGTAACTTTTTTATATAGAGACAAAGTTCTGATTAATTTAGTAACCGTTATGAAGTAGCAAGGAGCTTGTCTTAATCATGATGGACGTAAGAGCTTGTTTTTGGTTTTCCTTTTTTTATATGTAGCTCTTTTCCATTTTTTTATGGCATCTTCTATTAAAATCTTCCAATTTTTAAATTTCTTGTGGGAAAACATGATATTTCATTTTTTTAATGTAAAATACAAAATCTAATTAATACATTTACGTCAAAAGAGGAAAATGTAAAATCTCTCGCCTCTACTTAAACTTTTAAATTGAATAGCTTTTTTGAAAGAATGACAAAAAAAAAAAAAAAAAAAAANAAAAAAAAAAAAAAAACTCAGACATAACTATGTTGACGTAGACGGCCATTTAGGCTCTAGAAACTAGAAAAGTATAATTAGAAACCAACGTACGACGACGAGAGAGATAACATATATAATCTTATATAATAAATACTCGTTATTGGAAGTTTTGGCGCAACATCACAAGCCTACAATTGCATAATATTAATCTCTGGTCAAAAATTCAACCAAATCCCGCGTAGCGTGACAATACCTTAATCTAATAAATTGACTAACGCATAAATGAAAAAGTGTATATAAAGAGGACTTACATCAACCTCTTATAGCCATATATACCCATTCATTCCAACTCGATCTCCACAAAATTACTAAAACATGGCTGAACAACCTCTCAACGGTGCCTTCTACGGTCCATCTGTCCCACCACCGGCTCCCAAAGGCTACTACAGACGTGGGCATGGTCGCGGCTGTGGCTGCTGCCTCCTCAGCTTCTTCGCCAAAGTCATCATATCCCTTATTGTCATCCTCGGTGTAGCCGCTCTCATCTTCTGGCTCATCGTCCGTCCCCGTGCCATCAAGTTCCACGTGACCGATGCGTCCCTTACCCGCTTTGACCACACTTCCCAAGATAATATTTTAAGGTATAACCTAGCCCTCACTGTCCCTGTCCGCAACCCTAACAAGAGGATCGGAGTCTACTACGACAGGATCGACGCTCATGCCTACTACGAGGGAAAGCGGTTTAGTTCCATCACGTTAACTTCTTTCTATCAAGGACACAAAAACACAACCGTTCTCACACCAACGTTCCAAGGCCAAAACCTTGTAATCTTTAACGCAGGACAGTCTCGGACTTTGAACATGGAGAGGGTCTCCGGTGTTTACAATATAGAGATCAAGTTCAGGCTTAGGGTTAGGTTTAAGCTTGGGGACTTGAAGTTTCGGAAGATTAAGCCTAAGGTTAATTGTGATGATCTAAGGCTTCCTTTAAGTACCTCCAACGGAACTACAACCTCCTCCAGCGTTTTCCCGATTAAGTGCGACTTCGATTATTAAGTCTTAAGTCCTGTTCTAGCCCATCACATACATTGGTTCGTTTATTTTTTTTTCCCGCAACATTTTGACTTACCTTATGTAGAGCCATACATATGTTCATATTCCCTTGTTTACTGTTTATATATAAAAATAAAACATTATTTTACGTATTTGATATTTACTAGTCCGCATTCTGACCAGAAAAATATATGGCGGTTTCAATTTTATAGTGATATCTACTAATCACGCGAGTTATTGCAAATTAAGAGTGTGAAAAGGAGAGGGACAATTCAATTCAAATTATAATCAAGTGTCTGCAAAAGACTCTTTGACGAGTCTTTAACATTTGTTTTCCCTGGTTTGGTTGTACCCTCTGTTTTGGGTGTCTCTATCTTTTAAAGTTGATTCAATATGAAACAAGAGAGTCACACAAAATTGTTATCCCAGTTCAATCGGTCGATGTGACAAGATCTACGTCTGGGAATATATATACTAATACTCTGTCCACAAAATCGCTATGAAATGGTTCACTGACTACAGTTTTTATTATACATTAGAAGAAGAAACAAGGAACCCTCTAAGCCAATAAGAGTCTTTGAATTGTTCTCAGCCTTCTCGAAACCTCCGAATCAGTCAGAGTCTCCGACAATAAACTGGTTGCAGTCTAAACCAGACCTCACCCACAGATAACCTACACTAAATTCTTCTTAACTAATTCGACATCAGGCATAGCTTGAAACGTGGAACTCGATCCTTACTTAAAAATGGTTACTAATCATTTTAATAAAATACTTATAAATCAAACTTAGACATAACAATAGATACATATCTGTGAATATCAAGTATAACCATATTCGAATTTCTCTGTGATTCTTGAGCTGTCAATTAACCATACTTGTTATGGTAATCAGTTTTTTTTGGTTTGTTGATCCTAAAAGTTTTAACAGGTCGTAGAGGCTAACGAAGATATTAGCCTGTGTACTACGTAGTCTGTAACGGGCCTATAGGCACCATGGTGTACTATTGTCATTGAAAAATTAGCTACAGGGTATGAAAGCAAAAGATTCTACAGATTTGCTGACTAAATAAGAAGTAAACTTATCTGATACAAAAAGATTCTACAGATTTGGTGACTAATAAGAAGTAAGCTTATCTGATACGCATAGTGACCGATTCTTCAATCAAAGATATGGTTTAGCTATTCAATTATTTAATTAAAGCATTTTAACAAGGCATTTGACGGAATCGAATCCTGGATTCTTGTGAGACACTTGTCCGATTACGTACCTTGTGATCAGAGTCAAATTGCAATCTCAAGGTCACAATTGCATAAATAGTTACTCTTATAATAATTAACTAGGTACTAACTGGCGGTAAACAGCGGGCTAAACATTTTATTTTAGAAAAATTTGCAAAAATAATTTATTAATTAAATTATTTATAATAGTTAATTATTAATTAAATTATTTCTAATAGTTAATTATTAATTAAATTATTTATAATGGTTTGTGATTGAAATTGTTAGTTTAGAATCTTAACAATTTTTTCAATTTTTAATATGTTTATTAGAAATATGACATCAATAAAAAAAATGAGGGTGTAACAATGAATAAAATAGTTTAAACCTTTGATTATAGACATTTTTGAAAGAACTTAAGCCTTTTAAGAATTCATGGCTTGAGTTTTTTTTGTTAAGAGGATAAAGATTTTGTTAAAGGAATATTTTTTTGGTTTCGATTTTTTGGTTTCTGTATTTAATTTAGATGGATTGATTATCCATTTAACCCCACGATTTTGGTTAATTAATATAGTATGCTTTTTAATTTTTAATAATTACTAATTATCTTTTATAGCCTCACCAGTTTTAGCCTTCATTTAACAATTTCTAATGGCAATTACATGTAATTTTTTTACACTTTTTAAGGTTATTTTTAATTTTGTACTTCTTAATTAATATAGTAGGATTAATGTTTTTACTTTTATAATGAATAATTAAATATATACATGTATTTGAATGACAAATGTGAGAAAAATATAAGTAAATGAGTATTATAAAGAATAAAAAACAAAAGTAATTAATAATAATACAACATTTATAATTTTTCTTAATCTTGGTGCTAATCCTAAAAAATCAACTATTATGATACAAAGGGAGTATCTAAACAAAAACAGATTGAGTTTGAGTTATGAAAATCAATAAATAGAGGCATGCATATAAAGTATATACCAAAAACTTAATATAAAGGTTAATTTTCTTTTTATTTCATTTTATTCTGAAAGAATATTTATATTCGTGAAATGAATGCAAGTCCATTATATTTTATAAGAGAATGTTATATCAATTTTAAGTCATAAGTATAAAATTCAGTGAGTTATTTCTCTTAAAAATAATATATCATCTACGTCATTCATAATTTTATGCCTATAACATTACACTTTTAATATAATTTTCTATTTTTTAAAAAATTACGTGTTAAAATGTATTTAATATCTATTTATGTAGTTTTTTTCCCATGGTAGTTTTGTAGTAATAATGACAATTGATTTATCATAATTATAAGAATATATAGTTTGTAACTAAAAGTGTTTGGTAGATAAAATAGCAGATTTTAAGAAATAAAAATTAAAAATGATGAGAAAAGAAATATGGGTTTGACATGTATGCAAAATGACTCTGATTCATATTTTTATCTTAAAAGTTTAATACACATTCTAAACTATATCGTTAAGGAAAAAAAGCTTTCACAATCTGCGGGATCAAATTATATAATAGCCAGCCTTACCTGGATCCTTAACCAAATCTGTATACTTCTTCTTCACATAGATATCTATCTTTTCTTTTTTCTTTTTTTGTGTGCAAAACATAGATATCTATCTATAAATAAAAAGTTTAGAAAGTGACAGAACCCAAAAAAAAAAAAGGAAGGAAAACGACAGAAAGAGACAGAAGGAGAGAGATAATGGAAGAGACAAAATCAAGATTCAGGAGGATCTGTGTCTTCTGCGGAAGCAGTTCCGGCAACAAAACTACTTATCACGACGCTGCTCTCCAACTCGCCCACCAACTGGTTTCTCTCTATTTCCACACTTTTATTTACATCATTCGTCACTTTATGCTTATTTAAATAACTAATTAAGAATTCTATTACGATAAACAGATTTTGGTTTTTACTAGTATTATATATGCCAAGTATTTTTCCATTTTTGCAATACATTTAACCATTAGCTAAAAATAACTTCAGAGATATACAACTATAGATGAAGCATCAAGCTATGTGAGACATATGTGTATTATTTAAGTGCTTGATGTATAATGGATAATTAATTATCATATATCACTGTGTAGTTTTATTATCGTTTAATCTTTACATTAAGGTTGAAATTCACTTCCTCAATTAACAAAATCCCACCATGCTTCGTGTTGTGAATTAAAAAAACCTAATGATACTTATAACTAGTAAATTTATACATATAGAATAAAATGTACTTGTTTAAAACACTAATAAAACACACATATTGTGAAAGGTGGAGAGGAACATCGATTTGGTGTATGGAGGAGGAAGCGTGGGGCTAATGGGTCTCATTTCTCAGGCTGTTCATGATGGTGGTCGTCATGTTCTTGGGTATCTTATCTCTCTCTCTCTCTCTCTAGATATATATACATAGTTATTATTAAAAGGTTATTAAACAATATAAAATTAGAGGTGTCAATTTGTCTATACGTTCAAGGCGACACTGCATCATTCTTTTTATTGTTCTTCCCATGTTCTTGTCCTGCCTTTCATATGGGTAACATTATCATAAATAGCAATTCGATTGCTCCGAGATATATGTATATACTTATAAAGTAGCATGATAAAAAACAAAAAATGCTCTGGATTCGCTTTTGTATATTATTATTTAGACAAAATCTATGGCCAATGAGTGAAAAGGCAGATGCATGTCTTTAGCTCTACTTAAACATATACTAATAATTGAAGTTTAATGTTTCAAAGATATATGAACCTTAAACCGAAAGAAAATAAAGAAAGGATAAAAAAAACTTTGACCATTACAAAGTAAGGTGACTAAACGAAATTGATGATTTAATATATATGTAAGTGATAATTATTTACATTAGATGTTGATATTATGGGCAGGATCATTCCGAAGTCTCTAGCACCAAGAGAGGTAAATTACAAATCTACTCTACATTTTTTTTTTGTTTTAAATGTATATATACAGCCGTCGTCATACATTAAAAGTTATTTACTCTATTATATTCTGTGTCGTCAAAAATGATGAGTTTTTAGTAAAATATATATGTGAATCAAAACATGATTGTATAAATGATGTTGTGCTTAGATAACCGGTGAATCAATCGGAGAAGTTATAACAGTATCGACTATGCACCAAAGGAAGGCTGAAATGGGTCGCCAAGCGGATGCCTTCATCGCACTTCCTGGTTTGATTTTTGCTTTCTTTATACTCTTTTTCAATTTATGTATTTTAAAATATTAAAGATGGCTATATATATATGATCATGAAGATTGATAAATTAGTGTATGTGGTGTTATTTGACAAACAATAAACAGGTGGATATGGGACATTTGAAGAGCTGTTGGAAGTTATCACCTGGTCTCAACTTGGAATCCACACTAAACCGGTAATTAAATTGAATTTGTGTAGATACATGAAATACATTACTTTGAGTTTTCGGCCGGTAATCACGTTTATCCGACAAAACATATTAAAGAAACTAGAGATGTTTGTTAAGTATGTTTTTATAGGCTATATGTGTCATGCATGTGTCGTAATAGAATCTACGCATGTGGGTTGAAGTTATATATATGCATGGAATAATGTCTTAACTAAGGTTGTGAAATCTTTATTATAACGTTACTACTAAATTCATAATTGAAGAGTACTCCAGAATCATATCGTACGTACGTATTAATTCTGAATGCTTATTAGAAATTGATTGAAACATGTAAACATACACATACATGAGAAGACCCCTTGTACATAATGTGAAGTAAAAAAAAATGTAGGTGGGACTATTGAACGTGGATGGATTCTACGATTCACTATTGACGTTTATAGATAAGGCAGTGGACGAAGGCTTTGTCTCCTCCACCGCCCGTCGCATCATCGTCTCGGCTCCGAACGCTCCTCAATTACTTCAACTTCTTGAGGTTTTTTTTACGTCTTTCGCTAAACTTTTATTATTCAATTTATATATACACTAAATGTATCAAAATGCCAAAAGAAGACTAATAAATTGCTTGAACGCATGTTTGTAATTGCAGGAGTATGTTCCAAAGCACGACGATTTTGTGTCCAAAATGGTGTGGGACGATAATACGTACTGACGCTTTCACTTCAGAAGGCGTCTTCTCTTAGATTTGTCCATTCGTATTTTAGTCTACTGTTTTTTTTTTTTTTTTTTTTAANAACCTTCGTTTCTTCTTGGTGATTATTCAAAAACTTGATTTGTGTCTTAATCTATTTGTGTCTTAACACATACACACACAAGTCTTTATAAAGTAACAGTGTAATTTTTTTGGACAATTTCGTTCAACGTTGTTGGATGCAATCTAAGACTGGTTCTAAATCCTTGACGATATGACGAATTTTTCATATATAAGTTTTCAAAATCGACTATATCATTGTTCCAGTGATTGTTAGAGCAAAAAATGTCATGCTTCTAAAAATATATGGATGATTCGTAACGGTTTTGTTAGCCATAATTTAGAGGGAAAAAACTTGATTTACTTGAAGGAAATTTTTTTTGTGAAATAGATTAATATATACACACAAATCAAGTTAAAAAAGATGTAGCGTTTATACGGCCCAGTGGGCTTTATAAAAAGAAAGGAAACCATAAAAGAGAGAGCGAGAGCTTCAACGAATCGAATTTTGATTTGAAATAAACCGGTTAAGTTTTGATTTAAACCGGATCGGTTAAGGATATGCTATCCCCTTGCTCCTTCCTTTCTCACCAAAATCCCAATCTTCAAAAATCTCACTCTGTTCCACTCTTATCCTTTCATCATCATCATCATCATCATCACTTACCTTCTTCACAGAGCGAGAGAGAGAGCTTCATCGTCAATCGAATCATCCATGTAGTGGTGTGAGATGTCTCTTGAACAATGCAACAAGAAGCTCTCTCTTTCTTCTCTTCCTCTTTCCCTTCCCTTCACCGCAGTTTCCCCACTCTTTCTCGCCTCCGCTTCCACCATTTTCCCGCACTTTCCTTCAAACCAAACACTTCTTCTTCTTCATCTTCATCGCTCTTCAAATCCCCAGATTTCACCAATTTCACCTCCACAACAACAACAACAACCACCGAAACCCTAGAATCCTCAATCCACGAGAAACTCATTTACCTCGATTCACTCGGGATCGATTTCTTAACCCTAATAAACCGTCACCCTCCTCTCCTCTCCACCGCTCTCTCCGCCGTTAAATCCGTCGTCGATTACATGACCACTCCACCAATCAACTTCACCTTACAAGATTTTCGCCGACTCGTCTCCATGTGCCCTGAGCTTCTCACTTCGCCGTTAAACTCACACACAATCCCAGTCATCACTTTCCTCCTCCGCGAAGTCGGCGTCGACTCAATCTTTGACCTCCGTCAAGCTTTACGCCGTCGTCCTCGTCTCCTCGCTTGTAGCGTCGATCACCAGCTCAGACCAACGCTTTACTTTCTCCAGAGAATCGGAATCTTAGATCCGCATAAACACACGTATCTGCTCTCCTGTAGCGTTGAGAACAAACTCGTACCACGGATCGATTACTTCGAGAAGCTAGGATTCTCTCGGCGTAGCGCCGCCGCGATGTTTAAGAGGTTCCCGCAGCTGTTTAATTACAGCATCGCTGAGAACTATGAGCCGAAGTTGAATTATCTGATGGTGGAGATGGGGAGAGATGTGAGAGAGATACTTGAGTTTCCTCAGTATTTCTCGTTTAGTTTGGAGAACCGGATTAAACCGAGGCATCAGGCTTGTGCGGCGAAAGGAGTGAGGTTCCCATTGCCGGTGATGTTGAAGACGAATGAAGCTGGGTTTCGGGATACATTGGAGGTATGTTGTGATTCTTCTCCGCCATTGAAGACCTCTCGCCTTGTTACTGTACAAAAGAGTCTTGATTTATAGAGTTTTGTCGTGCCTAGGGAACTTGGAACGTTGGAAAAGAGTAAGTGAGTGAGAGTTGTTTTCTTGCTTTTTGTTTCTCTATATGGGCTTTGAGATTTGGTGAGAATTCATGTGGGTTTGCTTTTGTTTTAGGTACATTATTTTTGTATTGAATGATTCTGAAGAACTCATAAGAATGAAGGAACCGGTCTCTCTGCCTACGTTTTGAGACACGAGAGAGAGAGAGATGGTAAGATTAAATATCTTGATAAGAATGTAGATTCTTGGTAAGATTATACGTATTGTTGTGACCGAGAGTGATCAAAGTGTATGTAAGATCAGAAACCTTGTTAGAGTTCCGATTTGCTCAGAATTTGTGGTTCTACAATCTGGAGAGACTAGAGAAGATGATGAATATGCCAACAGGTTAGCGTTACGAGTTAGTAATGATTGGTCTTTAACAGGTCAATTGGGTTTGAATCTTGATGATCGAGAGCTTGTAGTCTTTATGGTTTCCTGAAACTTGCCATTGGTCAGTAATCAGATTCTCTGTTTTAGATGTTTTGTTTCGGGTTCCCTTTAAATTAACGCTCGTGAGTTGTGACAAACAACTCAAAACCGAAATGTACCAACGATACCTCACACGTTTGACTCTCCTATAAGCCTATATAAGCAATGCTTTTACCACATCCAACCCTGAACGCCAACCTGGAGACCTCTTCCACCGTAACTAAGTTTATATCGGGTTTAGTAATTTCATTTATGCAAATCGGTTTGTCTGTAAATCGATTTTGATAACAACTCTCGTCTCAAATGGGCTGTAACTTGATAACAACATTACATTATCTCGTCTCGAACGGGCTTTGAACTTACGGTCGTAAACTACAACACTCTCTCTAGGTGAAATTGTGATCAAACGGTAAAAGATGAACGCTTTTCTTGTGACCAACTTACTACGCTGGAGGACAAGAAAAAAGCGGTACAAAAACTTTGCCACTTTTAGGTCTTACCATTTTCTATTTTACTTTTTCTAACTATTATTATCACTTACCATTTTTTTGTTGTCGTCAAAACATTTTTACTCGTTTAGTCATACCCAAGAGTGACTTATCTACACTTTTTTTTATATAAATCAGTTCGCACTGTCATACAACAAGCACAAATGAGTACAAAAGGATAAAAATAAATTTCAAAACGAGTAGGTTGTTTTGTATTATTAATATCATAACGGAAACAGCAGCACATGTACTACATAAACAAAAAAAAAAAAAAAAATTATCCCAATCAATATTTGCAGATATCTGTTTACCGACTACACCTTTAAAAATAAATCAATCAGAGATTCAATTCAAAATACAAGTCCTAGATCGCACTCTCTAGGACTCTACTTCACCCTTAAAACAACAAAAACACACACACACAACATAAAAAAAATCTCAATATTCCCGTTACAAAAAGGAACAAAAAAGTAATAAACGTAAAGTAAGTAGGGTCAATCTAAAATCAAATACAAAACTCCGGGGCACAAATAAGAAAAAGAAAATAATACTAATATTCATGTTTTTTTCTTTTCATTTATGGATTTTTTATTAATTAATAGGTGAAGAAGGCTTTCCCTTCCCTCCACATCTATCCCAACATAAAATTCCCTCCTTCCCTCGTTTTTTGCTCTCTTTTCTTTTTTTTTCCTTCTTCATTCTTCGTTCTTCTTCTTCCTCTCTCTCTCTCTCTCTCTCTAACACTAAAAAAAACCCTCGTTTCCTTCAACCGCCGTCGTTTTTATCATCATCGGAATCTAACAAATCCGACTCACGTTTTCACTACGATCCATGTCTGGTCTCGTACGATCTTCACCCGGTTCTTCTCAGCCGCCACCGCCGCCGCCGCACCATCCGCCGTCATCTTCGTCTCTCGTTACATCTACACCCGTTGTCCCACCTTTACGTCGTCACTTAGCTTTCGCCTCAACAAAACCTCCGTTTCATCCTTCCGATGATTACCATCGATTTACCTCTTCTTCTTCTTCTTCTTCGCTCACTCTTAACACCGATAGGAGCTTAGTTAATAATGGCTTCGGTGTTGTAGATCGGGATGAGGATGCTGTTGTTGTTAGATCTCCCGTGAGTTTAATTTTTGGGTGCTTTTGATTGTTCGATTTTGGGGGTTTTCGCCTTGTGAGATTGTTTTTTTTAGGATTCGATGATGGTTTCCGGATTTCGCTTGCTTCTGACTCTGATTTTAATTAGATTGTTGTGGATTCATCCCAATTTTTATCGTTAATTTAGCTTCGCGATGGTACATTTTCCCCACAAATTTGTCTGATTGTGTGGTTTCAATTTTACACCCAATTGACGCAAATCGGCAACGATTTCTTCAATTCCTATGTCAGATGAGCTCTGATTGTGCAATTTTATTGCCTGGGGTGTTCAATTGTGTGTCAAATTGAACTTCAATTGCTCCCCCTCCCTTTCAGTAATCAGTATACTCTTAAGTTGATTTCTTCACATAGTGTTGAGCATAAGCTAATTTGATATCAAAGCGTTGGTGTAGGAAGGTTTAAAGCCTTTTGGATGATATCTCTTTTGACCAACTTCTTTCAAGTTAATAATAACAGGTTGATTTTTTTCTTGCAGTCACGGAAGAGAAAGTCGACAATGGATATGGTTGTTGCTCCATCTAATAATGGATTCACAAGTTCTGGTTCCAATAGCAGTCCCTGTAAAACTCCTACAAAAGGAGGCAGAGTCAACATCAAGTCAAAGGCCAAAGGAAATAAGTCAACTCCTCAAACACCCATCTCAACTAACGCTGGTAAGTAGGATTCTAGGTTGCTGCCGGTTAACCATGTTCTTATCCTTTGTGTTCTTGACTGTCTAGGGCAACAAGTAGGTTGAAGGGCTGATTATTGTCTCGGGTAAACTTGCAGGTTCTCCTGTACCACTAACTCCTTGCCGCTATGACAGTTCCCTAGGTAATTAGCAACTCTATACGAGTATCTCTTTATATTCGATATATGTTTTAGTGTATGTGAATTTGCTGACATAAAGCTGGCCAGGTCTCCTTACAAAAAAGTTTGTCAATCTAATTAAACAAGCCAAAGATGGAATGCTGGACCTAAACAAAGCTGCAGAAACATTAGAGGTCCAGAAACGACGTATATATGATATTACAAACGTTTTGGAGGGGATAGATCTCATCGAAAAGCCTTTCAAGAATCGGATACTTTGGAAGTGAGGACTTTTTATGATTTAGTTATGCTATATAGTATGCTTATGTAGTTCGTACCTAATTTTTCCGCGTATCTGCTTCATTGGGATATTCCTTAATCGTTTAATTACATATAAACTCACTTGATGATCAATAAACTTGCTTAGGGGCGTTGATCCTTCGAGTCCTGACGATGTGGATGCTGACGTATCTGTAATACAGGTGTAGTGAAATAGCATACACTTAAACTTCATTTTGCATGTAAATCGTAAAATACCTTGCACTTAGATTCTCGCTTTGTTTGATTAATGATCTTATTTTCTCCTTACAGGCAGAAATTGAAAACCTTTCCCTCGAGGAGCAAGCATTAGATAATCAAATCAGGTTTCATAGCATTCATTTAGAGAGTTTTGGGTTGTTGTGGTTAATCTACTCAACCAATGCTGACGCTTAACAACTTTTCTTCAGACAAACGGAGGAAAGATTAAGAGATCTGAGCGAAAAGGAAAAGAATCAAAAGTAAAAATCTCTGTTGGTCTATCTTTTTATATGGCTAGTTTGTTTCTGCTATGAGATGGTGCTATTGTTATGATGGACACTTAACCAATCCGTTCACATTGTCCAGATGGCTATTTGTTACTGAAGAGGATATCAAAAGTTTACCAGGTTTCCAGGTCTGTCTTTCCTATTTCAAATGTTTAATCCTTAGGTATTTGATCAACTGGTTGTATGTATGTCGATCCCAAGACTTACTTGTTCACTTATAGCTTAACTCTCTCTTTGCTGTTTCTGCAGAACCAGACTCTGATAGCCGTCAAAGCTCCTCATGGCACAACTTTGGAAGTGCCTGATCCAGATGAAGTTAGTCTCTTTCAGCGACTATAGAAGACATCTGCTATTCTTTGTTAGATTCCAATACGTTCTGATAATGTTTCTTCTCTACTTGACAGGCGGTTGACCACCCACAAAGGAGATACAGGATCATTCTTAGAAGTACAATGGGACCTATTGACGTATACCTCGTCAGGTATTTATGCCTTGGCTTCTAGTTTCTTCTATCTTTTCAAAGTGTGTATATATATACCAAAGCAGAATTTCGTTTTAAAATTGAAATAGTAGTCACCCATATTTAACATAATCAAAGACAATGTCTTAACATATAAAAGGTTTAGTCTGGTGTTTACTTATTAGAATTTTTTTCCCAGTTAGCAACACATAGAAGCATTCCTCCTGGAGTAGCTGTAAAACAAATAATAGAAACGTTGTTATTCACATTTTCGTTCATTCGATGTGTCCTCTACTGATTGCGGTATACCGATAATTGAACATAGCAAAACAAAGATTTCTTCAGTTTGAAAATTGACTCTCTCGCTACATGCTTTTATTCAGCGAATTTGAAGGGAAGTTCGAAGACACAAATGGGAGTGTTGCAGCACCACCAGCATGCTTGCCTATTGCTTCTAGCTCTGGATCTTCAGGACACCATGACAATGAAGCCCTAACTGTTGATAACACAGGAACTGCTATTGAGCATCACGTGTCTCACGATCATCCTCTTCCTCAACCCGGCGATACCTCTGATCTTAATTATTTGCAGGAGCAAGTAGGAGGAATGCTTAAGATTACTCCCTCTGACGTTGAAGTAAGTCATCTTCCTGCTTATTTTAATATGGAAGACTAAAAAAATGAAACAGAGAATTATGAAGTTGTGCACAAGAACTTATTAACATCTCTCAAAATCTTTCTTGTTTTGATGTCAGTCTTATATTTTTGCAGAATGATGAGTCGGACTACTGGCTTCTTTCAAATGCTGAAATTAGCATGACGGATATTTGGAAAACGGACTGTATCCTTTTGCAAATATGCAAATTGTTACTCTCTTATAGTTCAATTATCTATCTGCATATGATAATTTAAGCAATCCTTAACTATAGCAAAAGCTGTTATCGATTGGGAGTATGGAATAGCCGACGTGGGTAGTCCACCACCGGTAATGGGCGAAATAACACCAACCGCTGTTGACTCAACCCCGAGATGATCCAATACCAAACACACATCTCAACTTCTGATCCCAAATGTGTTACCTCACAACACTCCCAAAATCAATTCCAAGGAGGGAGCAAATACAGAACCTGTACGAACCAATGGCAGGTGCGTTCCATACAATGTACCATTAGATTATGATTCATTTATCGGTAGAGTAATGTTGTAGAGGGGCACCAGTTACGAGAAACTAATGTAAGTTTAACAGAGAATGCACTTCATCGGCTGCATTGGTACATTATTTGAGTATAATTTTTGACCATCCAAATGCATCATTACGTAACAAATCTCATTTACCCAAACCTGTATCCAGATTGAACAACCTAGCCAGAGAAAGATTAAGCGAAACAAGCACACAAATGTTCTCGCTGTATTAATGCTTACTGTTTCAATTTACATAAACACAAGAAAAAAATCAATCTGTATATTGTAGTTTAAACAATTCAAAACTTTCATTTCACTTTTCTTTCCCTATATATCTTCAAACAAATTAAGGACTTCCGTTGAGTCACGTTAATATGTACGTTACTATGCTGCCGACTGAGTTCTGGAGTTAGAACGTCGGAGCTTCGCTCGAGCATCGGTGAGGGGTGATCCCGGAATAGTATCAGGAATATTGACTCCGTCTTCTCCATTGAATGTCCCGGCTGAGTCTCGGCCTGGTGTTGGTGGTGGTGTTGGTGGCGGCCACTTCCTCCCTCTGCTCGTTTGCTTCTCTAGCGATCGCAACGCAGACAGAGATTTGTTCAGCGGTCTTGGAGCCCGCGGTGACTGTGGTTCATTGTCCACCTCTACCGGTGACTGTGCGTTCACGTTTACGTTCCGCTCCATCGGCTTTGGCAGTACACAAGAAAAAAAAAGTGTTAAAGCTGGAAAGGTAATTATAACACATACAAAGCGTTACCCAACTTGAATACTAGATATATGCATTTCTTGGGCAAAACTAAGAGTAATAGGTTGGTACGTACCGGTGGGTTAGCTGCAGCGGCTGAGAACCGGACCGATTGGGTGAGTACGTACTGAAAACCCTGGATCAAGGTAGATTGACCAGCCTGTGCATCGATATTATATTAATATCGTTTATATTACTGTATAACATTCTCGTATAAAGCATAAAAATGTGGAAAACAAAAAAAAGAACCTGGGCAAAGTTGTGGAAGTAGAAAATGAAAAAATCCCAAGCTCGAGCTCGCAACTCCATTATCTTTCTGTCAATCTCTGTCTCATGTTGAGCCATGTATGGCTTCAACAATGTCTCATACACATGTCTCGTTCCCTTCATTCAATTTTGAAGTTATTGTTACTATTAGTACATTATTTATTTACTAAACAAATCATATACAATATATGTCATTCACCTTTGTTTTGGGGTACCATAGATATACGAAGAAGACTACTTTCATCTCTCCGTATAACGGTAACCTGCAAATAATGTATAATGGCATATATCAGTAATTAACTTTGATGCATTTTTAAATGTGGATTTAGGGCATGAACTAACTAATATTAAAACTACTTACCATGAGATAAATATATCGCCAACCCTCTCAAATGATGAAATTAGCGCCAAGAGTATCCTAATTATTCAAATACATATGTTTAATAAATTAATATTTTCCAGTTCATACTGACAAATAACTATTCTATTAAAAAATCAATACGTGCATCACATACATTGAGATATCAATATTAATATCCTAATAGCAATTGTACCAGTAATTCCCAAACTATTAGAGACCATAGACTTGTAGAAAATATTACATTGCATCCAAAAAATAATACCAACAGAAAAATCCAACTTAACAGAATTTAGTTGTCTTCTATCTTTTTATGTCAAACAAAACCAAAAGGAGAAATATATATATATATATATATAACAATGAAAAAATGGGGATGACAATTGTCTATATATAAGTATTACCAGTATTGGCACCAAAATCTGAGTTCCTCGATATCAACTTTGTTCTTCTCCACCGTTTTGAAGCATTCGAATGCAGGGTATGTGTACCCTAATATTAATCTGCCAATATTTCATTATCATCATTTCAATTAAATATATACATTGATCTAACTATAACGAAAGAATCAAAGATAAATATTTTTGAAGGAACATTAAGAAAGACGAGAAGAGAGATATATATGGTAGGGACATACACAAGGAGTCTGATGATGAAATCTCCCAACATCTTCGACCAAAATCAGAATTATTTCCTGATATACAAACACAACAAAACCGATCCAACAATCATTTAACCCGAACTGATCCTTTTTTTTTCCCTTTCAACGAATAAGAAATGCAAACGAACCTATTGAAGAAGATCAAAGACGTTAGGGAAGATCTCGTCCTCGTAAGGATTCTTGAACGTATGAAGAAGACTGTTAGGATCAGAGGAATTGAACCCAAAAGGATCAAAACTGCAAATGAGATCAAACTATGTGTATTAGTTACCGATTTTGTATATCATAAGAAAAGAGAAAAAATGTGTAAGTTGTTATAAACAACAAACCTATATTTAGGGAGAGGGTGTCTCTCCGGTTTAAGCAAAGAAAAGATAAAAACAAAAAACTTTGAATCTCAAAAATGATGAACAAAAAGAGAGAGGAAGATTATGAAGACGAGTGAATTCTATAATTGGAAAATACTTCAGGGTATAGAAGACATTTTTAATTTTTGTTTTGTAAAGTAAACGGTTTTAAATTTTCTTGCCACAAACGCTACTTGAATTTGTGGGTACGAGGAACGGGTTTATCGTTTGACCGTTATCTCCTATTCTTGTGATTTTAAGCATTTTCAAAGGAAATTTACAAAAGACAAGTCCTTCAAGAATCAAAATTAGGTTTGACTGAGTCACACTTAATTAAATTCAATAAACAAATAATATTCTGCTGTCCTTAATTATAATTTAATAATATTCTGCTGTCCTTAATTATTTAATTCTACTATTAAAAACGATAAATGTATTAACTAAAAGAATGAAATCCACTAGAAATTCCATCTATCCTTATCCGATGGATAATTTGAATCAAACCTAGTCTTCTTTATAAACATTAAAAAAAAAAAAAAAAATCAGGAAAACCTAGTCAAAATTGCAAAACTTTATGGGTAAAAATATATTTAACTCAAGTAAAAATAAATTGGTTAAAAATCCAGTGATCAGTAGTGGAGTGATTGCTTCTGTTACTTACTTATATTTTACACTATGTATCTCAAATAGAAACACATCGATGGACAACTTGATACATGATGTCTTTAGGCTAGATCGATCGAAGGGTGGTAGGAGGAGCTCTACGGCCTTTGGGTTTAAATCCGTCTTGAGTGACACATTTTATGAAGGCTCATTTAAAGGCGTTTTATAAAGCTCATGAAAGCCCAATACAAAATACATTTAAAACAAACTTTACTTGGACAGTTATGTTAAAATCTAAAAGCTGTAATTTGACTAATTCTTATTCAACAAGTCCTATATATCTAATATTCTTTTTATAGAACCAGTGGAGTAAGTATATGTCAAATTAATGCTCAGGCTGTTATGCATATAGACATTTACTTATATTTTAAAACGTTCACAAAAATATTTAAAAGAAATTACGAACTGTCGCCGTTGAGCGTCAAATTAAATATTATTGCGAAGAGTTTACTTCTCATTAATCCATCTCAGTCACCACATGCACCCTTTAATACCAATCCAAGTAGACTCTCTCTCTCTCCCTCTCACTCACTCTATCTCTCTTTCTCTAATAACATTTTTCTCTACACGGTAAGTAACAAAGAGAGCAACCTATGACGACGGGCAAAGGCAAGAAGAAGAAGATGGTTCTTAAGGCAGTCTCTGTTGTAGACATCGGCTGTAGTAACTGTAAGTTCCCAAGCTTGTCTTCTTTTTTCAACCCTTCCCCCAAAAAGCCCCGTCACTACTCCTCTACTTACGGCCACTCCCACTCCTCCAACACCACGGCCTCCTCCTCCTCAGCCGTACCATCCACCTCCCACTGGTTCTCCGACACCTCTTCCTCCTCCGCCACACCCTCCACCGCTGCCGTCGCCGTAGAGAAAGACTCCGACGACCCTTACCTCGATTTCCGCAAGTCTATGCTTCAGATGATTCTCGAGAACGAGATTTACTCCAAAGACGACCTCAGAGAGCTTCTCCACTGCTTTCTCTCCCTCAACGAGCCTTACCACCACGGCATCATCATCCGCGCTTTCTCCGAAATCTGGGACGGAGTTTTCTCCGCCGCCGTCAAACGCCGTGGCGGCGTCCAAGAGTCTCCACTCGTCCACCGTCATGGCTCACGTGCCTCACACCGTAACCACTACCACCGAACGATGTAAAACTTGTTTTTTTAACTAAGAAATTATGCCACGTCACCAATAATGTATTGACACGTTGACTATCCATTTTACCTACTACCAACGTGTCAAAATATTATTGGGTTTGTGCTTTTTAACTTTCTTATCTGTAGCTTTGGGATTTTCTTCTCTGTCTTTTTTAACCAAGTGTAGACGACAATGGTAGAAATATTTATAATAATATTGCTACATGTTTCTATGTTGATTTTTGTTGTTGTATTCGGCCAAAATCGAGAAAGAATAGAAGTTTTAGAGATCTTTTTGTGCATGCCACTCGTGACTCTCATTAGGACGATCGATGACGTGAAGGTTCCCCAAAACAAGTCCACGTGAAATCTATTTATTTATTTATTATTCACATGATATTATGCAGTCTATATATCACGTCAGATATTGTCAAATGTACGAAGTGGGCAGTACCATAATATTTTTATAACCCAATATTTTTGAAATGTTACTTGTGGGCAGTACCATAATATTTTTCTTTTCAGATATGAACATGTTTAAATTATACTTGTGGACTGTATCTACAATTTTTTTTTTTTTTTTTTTTTGACTGTATCTACATTATATTCGTCACTTTTCATCAATAGATAATAACTTATTTTTGTTTGCCTTTACGTATTAATTTTGGGGTTAAAAAACATTTTGCAATGAAGAATTAGATAGAGATATGGATTACAATTTTTAGTAGTTTATGGGGACCAACATTGAGAAGAATACTTATTATGGACTAAACTCCGAAGTTATTAGATTAGTTGGTTTGGTTTAATACTTTGGTTAACTCAATTTTGCTTAACCATGTATATGTATAGTTGTTGTATATATATTCTCTCTACAGTTACCTATACCAATTAATGAGAAATAAGATTTTTCTTCAATCCTAACTAACTTTTTCATCGCTAATATGGTATCAGAACCATCAAGCTCTCTACTCCATTAATTCCGATCTGGTTTTCATCTTTTCTGAGCTATTTTCATCACAATATCATGGTGGTTGTAGCTCGTGGTATCAGAAAACCCACTCGATCGAAGTCAGGAGAAATTTCCGCTGCTCGCAAGCCGTCGCGATCTACTGGTGATGTCGACTCTCCTCCGAACTCTCCTCCAGTTACTAGATCTCGAGATTCTAGAGTTTCGCGAGCCATCGCACCACCGCAGTTTACAGATCCGACGCCTTCTCCGTTTTCTATGCACAATGCAGATCATCCAGGTTTGATTCTCGTTGCTATTCATTTAGATGGAACAAACTATGATGATTGGGATGCTGCTATGCGTATTGCTTTGGATTCAAAACGAAAACTCGGATTCGTAGATGGTAGCTTATATCGTCCTGATGAATCAGACCCAAGCTTCGCTCTATGGTCGTGTTGCAATAGTATGGTGAAATCATGGTTGCTTAACTCTGTTTCTCCAGATATTTATCGAAGTATTTTGCGATTAAGAGATGCTTCTGATATATGGAATGATTTGTATAGTCATTTTCACATGAGTGACTTGCCGAGGACATTTAATCTCACTCAAGAGATTCAAGATCTAAGTCAAGGATCCATGTCATTGATGGTATATTATACCAAGCTGAAGACGCTATGGAGCAGTCTGGAGAACACAGAGGAACCAGATGAACCTTGCATTTGTGGTAAAGCTGCTCGTCTGCAACAGAAGGCAGAGAGAGCTAAGATTGTTAAATTTTTGGCTGGTCTTAATGAATCTTATGCAATTATTAGGAGACAGATTATCATGAAGAAGGTTCTCCCTAATATTGCTGAGGTTTATAAGATCCTTGATCAAGATGATAGTCAGAAGGGTTTTACAAATGTGGTAGTGAACCCAGCTGCTTTTCAAGTGTCTGACACTGGTCTTTCTAATGCATCCGATCCAACCATCTGTTATGTTCAAACTGGACCGAATAAAGGGAGGCCTATCTGCTCATTTTGTAATCGTGTTGGTCACATTGCAGAAAGATGTTATAAGAAGCATGGGTTTCCTCCTGGTTTTTTCTCCGAAAGGGAAGATGGCTGACAAGTCTCAGAAACCTCGTCATTTAGCTGCACAAGTTGCTTTGGTTAACACTGAATCTGATGATACACCATCTACCTTGGAGGATATGGTTGGAGGGATGAGTAAGGATCAAATAAAAAAGTTCATCGCCATGTTTAGCTCTCACCTTCATGCTCAAGGTCCGAATAACAATACCACAGTTGCAAGTACATCACAGTCTGATAACATTGGTATTGCTTTCTCGCCTTCCACTTATTGTTTCGTTGGTATTTTGACTATTGCTCAACATGCTCTTTCAAGTAAGACATGGGTGATACATTCAGGAGCAACACATCATGTTTCTCCTGATAAGAGTCTTTTCTCGACTCTAATACCACTGTAATGAGTTCAGTGCATTTGCCAACTGGTCCTACTGTGCAGATCAGTGGTATTGGTACAATACAGATTAACAAACACATTATTCTTAAGAATGTGTTGTTCATTCCGGAGTTTAGACTGAATTTGTTGAGTATCAGTTCTCGGACTGATGATCTCGGTTTCAAAGTGATTTTTGATACATCTACTTGTGAAATCCAGGATCCTATCAAGGTCCAGATGGTTGGTCAGGGTAAGAGGATAGCAAACTTATACATACTCGATGTTGGAGTCTTTTCTATCTCAGTTAATGCAGTGGTGGACATCAGTTTGTGGCATCGAAGACTTGGTCATGCATCTTTGCAGAGGTTGGATACTATCTCAGAGTCATTGGGAACTACTCGACACAAGAATAAAGGATCAGATTATTGTCATGTTTGCCATCTCGCTAAACAGAAGAAGTTGTTTCTCCCTTCTCCAAATAATGTTTGTAATGAAACCATTGAGTTGTTACATATTGACATTTGGGGCCTTTCTTTGTAGAAACGATTGATGGTTATAAATATTTCTTGTCGATAGTTGATGATCATTCTAGAGCCACCTGGGTTTATTTGCTTCGAAACAAAGCTGAAGTTCTTACATTTTTTCCTGGTTTTATTCAACAAGTTGAAAATCAGTATAATGTGAAGGTAAAAGCTGTCAGATCAGACAATGCACCAGAATTAAAATTTGCAAAGCTGTATCAAGAGAAAGATATCATGGCTTATCATTCTTGTCCAGAAACTCCAGAGCAAAATTCAGTGGTTGAGAGGAAACATCAACATATTCTAAATGTTGCTAGAGCACTAATGTTTCAGTCTCAAGTTCCTCTCTCTCTATGGGGTGATTGTGTTTTGACCGTTGTATTTCTTATCAATAGGACTCCATCTCAGCTTCTCTCAAACAAGACTCCATATGAGCTCCTCACTAGTCAAGTAGTAAAGTATGATCAACTACGAATGTTTGGTTGCCTTTGTTATTCTACAACTTCACCGAAACAGAGGCATAAGTTTCAACCTAGATCAAAGGCATGTATCTTTCTGGGTTATCGTCCAGGTTATAAAGGTTATAAGTTGATGGATTTGGAGAGTAATACAGTTTTTATCTCAAAGAATGTTTTCTTTCATAAGGAGGTTTTCCCATTGGCGGTTGATCCACATTCTGAAGATCCTTTGAAGTTATTTTCACCAATGGTTCATGTGTCCTCAGATATTCAACATTCTTTTTCTTCTTCTCCTCCACGACAAATTTCTGATCTACCATCACAAATATCTACACAAAGAGTAAGGAAACCACCTGCTCATCTACAAGATTATTTCTACAATTCTTTGCATTCTGATACACAATATCCCATTTCTTCTACTCTTTCTTATTCCAAAATTTCTCCATCTCATATGTGTTATATCAATAACATTACACAAATACCTATTCCTACAAGTTTTGCTGAGGCACATGACATTAAATAATGGTGTGATGCTGTTGATACTGAAATTGATGCTATGGAGGCTACAAATACTTGGGATGTTACTACTCTCCCCAAAGGTAAGAAAGCTGTTGGTTGTAAGTGGGTATTCACATTGAAATTTTTGGCTGATGGTAGTCTAGAGAGGTATAAAGCTCGCTTGGTAACAAAGGGGTACACACAAAAAGAGGGGTTAGACTATCAAGAAACTTTTTCACCGGTAGCAAAGATGGCTAATATCAAGTTACTTTTGAAAGTTTCAGCTTCTAAGAAATGGTTTTTGAATCAGCTTGATGTGTCTAATGCTTTCTTGAATGGAGAACTAGAAGAGGAGATTTATATGAAGTTACCAGAGGGATATGCAGCCAGAAAAGGAATTTCTTTACCAAAGAATGCTGTTTGCAAGTTGAAACGGTCCATCTACGGGTTAAAGCAAGCCTCACGACAGTGGTTTAAGAAATTTTCTTCTTCTCTGGGTTTTACGAAGACACACGGAGATCACACATTGTTTATCAGGAGTTGTGGTGATGAATTTGTTGTGGTTTTAGTATATGTTGATGACATCGTTATTGCTAGCACAACCAATGATGCTACAACAACATTAACTGATGCTCTTCGTCGTAGTTTTAAGCTTCATGATCTGGGCACTTTGAAATATTTTCTTAGCTTGGAGATTACTCGTAATGAAGCAGGGATTTCCATTTGCCAACGTAAGTATGCATTGGAGCTTTTGACCTCTACGGGGATGCTTGGCTGCAAACCATCAAATATTCCTATGATTGCTAATTTGAAGTTATCGAAAACGGATGGTGTTTTGTTGGAAGACAGAGAAATGTATCGTCGTATTGTTGGGAAGCTGATGTATCTCACTATTACAAGGCTTGACATAACATTTGTAGTGAATAAGCTATGTCAGTTTTCATCTGCACCAAGAACATCTCATTTACAGGCTGCTTATCAGGTTTTACAGTACATCAAAGGATTTGTTGGCCAAGGGTTGTTCTATTCTGCTTCAGCTGACCTCACTCTCAAAGCTTTTGCAGACTCTGATTATGGCTCCTGCAGATAGTCGGCGTTCTACTACCGATTTTACAATGTTTCTAGGTGATTCTTTGATCTCTTGGTGATCCAAAAAACAACATACAGTTTCACGCTCCTCTGCTTAAGTTGAATACATGGCTCTAGCACTTGCAACTTGTGAGATTCTTTGGCTGAAAATTCTACTCAAGTCTTTGCGAGTGTCTACTACGGTTCATGTTCTATACTCTGACAGTACTGCAGCTATCTACATCGCTACCAACCCTGCATTTCACGAACGGACCAAACACATCGAAATTGATTGTCATACCGTTCGTGAACGTTTGGATAATGGTGAGCTCAAGCTACTTTATGTTCGCACAGAGGATTAAGTCGCGGACATTCTGACCAAACCCTTATTCCAATATCAATTTGAACATCTTATGTCCAAGATGAGCCTTTTGAATATCTTTGGATGCTCATCTTGAGAGGGGGGGGGGNTTATGGCTCCTGCAGATAGTCGGCGTTCTACTACCGATTTTACAATGTTTCTAGGTGATTCTTTGATCTCTTGGTGATCCAAAAAACAACATACAGTTTCACGCTCCTCTGCTTAAGTTGAATACATGGCTCTAGCACTTGCAACTTGTGAGATTCTTTGGCTGAAAATTCTACTCAAGTCTTTGCGAGTGTCTACTACGGTTCATGTTCTATACTCTGACAGTACTGCAGCTATCTACATCGCTACCAACCCTGCATTTCACGAACGGACCAAACACATCGAAATTGATTGTCATACCGTTCGTGAACGTTTGGATAATGGTGAGCTCAAGCTACTTTATGTTCGCACAGAGGATTAAGTCGCGGACATTCTGACCAAACCCTTATTCCAATATCAATTTGAACATCTTATGTCCAAGATGAGCCTTTTGAATATCTTTGGATGCTCATCTTGAGGGGGGGGGGGGTATTAGATTAGTTGGTTTGGTTTAATACTTTGGTTAACTCAATTTTCCTTAACCGTATATAGTTGTTGTATATATATTTTTTGTACAGTTAATTTTACCAACTAATGAGAAATAAGATTTTTCTTCAATCCTAACAAACTTTCTCGTCGCTAATAGAAGTACATATAGATCTTTACAATATGTGACGTTATATGTTGTTACTTAGCCTCATGTGCTAGCTAAAAGATGTGTTGGTATGTTGAATACCGCTAATTAAGTTTGTTACTAGTTTAAAACCGATCGTTTGGCCGTGTGCTAGTATCTCGAGTACCAGACCACGGATTTTACATCAGTCCACTGTTAACCCTTTATTGCCAATTTCGGACTGTATGCTGTACTTTGGAAGTGTGCCAGTATATATATATATATATTAGCGCTAATATATATAGTAAGCAAACTTCAGATTGTAAAACGTATGTCGGTATGTTTTGTGGCAAGTCCAAAATATTTATCTACCATGGGGCATAGATGGAACAATAGGCCCTTAAGATAATTTATATATGTAAATTTATTGAACATTGTTTAAAATGATAAATGTTATTGATTACTAATTACGCACAAGAAGAGGCTTTTAGAAGAGTCTCTAGAGATATAAAAAGACTATATTGATAATTAAGCTAATGTAAAATCGAAAAATAAAGAGAAGATTAGTGGTGATTAGTAAAAGAAATAAAAAAATTCTGGTTGTTGAGGTCAGATCATTGAAAAAAAACTGGTTGTTAGATAGATGTAAATAGTTAATATCCATGGAAGAAATTAAACTTCTGATGTCGAGACTCTCGACTCGAGAGTGTGATCAGTACTTTTTTGAATTTTTTTTAATGTGTAATTAATCATGCACGATCAGATTAGGGAATACTAGTATATGATCAATTCAATGGGTGTGATCATGATCGGGTAATAGAAAAATTAATAACCCTCGCGTGTAATGTAAAGATGGTTCGGTACGGCAAGTCTTAAATCATTGGGTATGATTATAAAAACGGCCATATAAGCCAAGTCTTGATTGGCACATGTCATATATCAAATTATGAAAAAATGGATGATATAGCAAAACCATTACATATGAAGTATAAATATTAGATTGTTAATAAATATGAAACAATTTTTATTTATTTCACTGCTATTATTTTCAAAATGATCCAAAACAATTTTTTTTTTTTTTTTTGTATGTTGGATCTCAAGCCTAGATTAGAGTCTTGCATCATAATGTAGTAAAAAAAAATTATTCCACAGCGACAACGTATATATATACAGTAAAATTTAGTAGTATTTTCATCATAAATGATTCATTACTACCCTCATAATAACTCATAAGTTAAAGTCATAATGAATACAACAGTCATAGAAAAGTAGCGAACCTGTGGATTTTGGCGGTAAAAGACATGAGGGTGCATTGGGATTTGGTACTCGTAATAATTAGAAAGAGTGTGTACATAAATAAATAGTGAGGCAGACACTTATCTGTACCGTTTTCTTACTTCTCTTCTCCTGTGTATTTTATTGATTGATGATGATACTTTGGACGAACCCTTCTTACAGTTTCCTCCTTTAAAATATTTGCAATTTTTCTTGTTGCTAAACTAAGTTATTTTTACTAGTAATTATTAGTTTTTGTCTAGTGGTCCACTCATGTCTACAGACATTTAAAGAAATTACATTTTCTAATAAAAGTTTTGTCGTAAGAGATTTAACATTGGTCCCCAAGGTATTTAATTCTTCACTGACCCAGTAATTTATAGTTCATCAAGGTAATTGTTTTAAAAAATACTGTTCTCTTTTCTTTTTTTTTTAAATCGTAAATGGTATCAGCTTCAAGAAAAGTTTTTTTTTTTTTTAGCTTCAAGAAAAGTTAAGAACTTTTAACTAGTGAATAGTGATTGTGTAAGTACTATTAGCCCAAACTTAATCCCATAGAAGAAGTTTTCTTTTTAAATCTAAAACTCATTCGGTCTCATTCATTTCACATACATTTTTTAAAAAATAAAAATCTCCTAGTCGATTATTAAATTGTTTCTGACATTACATGAAACTCTTTTGAATTTATAAACTTCGTAAATATAGATTAACGGGATAACATAAAAGAAAGAGGATATCCATTATTTTATAAGAGAGGAAAAAAATCTTTCAAAATCCACTTTGTTTGCTTGGACCATCTGGTGGGTGACTGACTGACTGGGTGGTACCAATTGGTACTACGTACCACTACAAAATCCAAAGTTCTTACGTACCACTACAAATCCAAAGTTTTTACACTCAAAATAGAAAGTACTTTGTGTAATCAGTCACCGATCAACACTTTTAGACTGGTGTTGGTATGTGTGTGCTTGTGTGTCGCTCGAAAAATTGTGTGCGCGTAGAATTAAACCAAACGTTTAGAATCAGAGTTAGACCGACCTGACCGGGTGGTTCGATTCCATTTTAGAAACTCATCACAAAAGTCCTAAACCAAAATCACATTTAAAATACTTTTAACTTCATCCAACTAGGCCGCTATACTACTACTAATAGTAATATTTATGATTATAAATACACGCATTCATATTAATGTTGAAAGAATAATCAATGGGTGCTATAAATATATGACCCAACTACCAAGTAGTAAATATGGTAGTATTGAAGTAAATTTCAGATTAGACTAAGCAGCAACTAGTAATTATGAGCTCAGACATCTGTGAATAAAAGAAGCATTAACGGTAAGCAATAAAAGGAGCAATAACGATTCTGTAAGATTCTCGTGGCTCCTCCATTAATGGCTTCAGAAGCAACATTTCTCAAAACTTCTGATATATATATGTTTCAGAAGCAAAATTTCTCAAAACATATATGTTTTATGTAATAAAATAATTTAAAAACCCAATAAAATCTTAGAAAGAGAGAATGAATTTGAAAAGTGTTAGTTTAAATTTATTAGGGAATGATTTTAATTTTTTTTTGTTATATATGATAAATATTGGTTTCTAATTTTTTTAATAAACAATAAATGTCAATCGTCTCTTTGTCAAAAAAAAAAAAAAATGTCAATCGTCTTCACGAAAGGCCCATTAATAAATTGGCCCATTAGACCCATTAATAAATTGGCCCATTAGACTCATTTTGCGACTTAGGAAACCTAAACCCCTAAATCTCTGCCACCGTAAATCTACCAATTTCGTCGTCTCAGCTCACCTCCGGAAAGTTCCGATGACGAAGAAGAGCAAAGAAGCTAACGAAGCTAAGACGTTAGAAACCAAAAGCAAAAGCGTTTCTGTGAAATCAGTTGAAAAGGAAGTGAAAACCTTAAAGGATGAAGACCACCTGATGCAAAGACTCTGGAACTGATTCTGATTACGGATCTTTGAATTCCGGATGGTTTCGAATCAGAAGATGATCTAACACAGGGGGAGTAACAGAAGACGGAGGAGTTGGTGAAGCATCCGAAGACGAGCTGCATGGTAATTTGCTTTTGCTTTTGTTCTGGATGAGCTCTCATCTTCAATTTCATATTATTGGGTTTCAAGAATTTGGATTTAATAAGCTTAAAGTTTTAAGCTTTTATGTATGTGGTAAAATAAATTTTTTAAGTATGAGAGAGTAACTATGTCAGGATGTGTGGTGCTGCAGATCATGAGGAGGGCTCAATTGATAATGAGGATGATGATGGAAGTGAACAAATAGATAGTGACAATAACGAGGAAGATGGGAGTGATGAAGGTTCTGATCGAGATGAAGCGGTTGAAGATGAGGTTGATTAATGTCTGTTTCGTATTAGACTACTTTGAAATTATATTTATATTTTAATGTCTTTGATCTGTGTAGGTAGGTTTCTCCTAGAATTACAACAGTTGGGGATGTTCCCTTGGAGTGGTATAAAGATGAGAAACATATTGGTTATGACATCACTAAGAAGATCTTTACTAAAAAAGAAAAACAAGACAGACGTGACTCTTTTCTTGCAACTATGGTTGGCTCTACGAATTGGTTAGTTTGAAGACTTCTCTTTTTAGGGTTTATGTAGTTAAGTTAGTTATCAGGATTATGCTTTTTTTTTTTTCTAGGCGCAAAATTATTGATGACTATAATGACGAGGAAGTGGAGCTGACTAAAAAGAAGAGCAAGATGGTTCGTAGATTGCTCGAAGGGGAAGAAGCTCCACATGCTGACTTTGATCCATATGCGGTATGTATGTGGTTTTTTTTTGGTATCATTGCTTATTATACCAATCACTTCAAAATGTGACCTTTTGATTGATTCTCTTGGAACCAGGATTTTGTTGACTGGTTCAAATGGACTGATGCAATACATCCACTCTCAAGTGCACCAGAACCCAAGTGAAGGTTCATCCACTCTCAAGTGCATCCGATTCATGTATTACCCATATCAAGCTTTTCTTTTATTAGTTATTAAATTAATTAAAATGCATTAACAATTTTTTTTTTTTTTTTTGTAATATGCCACATGATAGTAGTTTTAATTAAACTCCTAATAACATTGCTCAAATAAGATTATGAAATTTAGGTTCATGTTTTTAATCCCCTATATAATAAAACAGAAGTCACAACATTGTTTTGTAGAATATATAATTTTAATAAATTGGTTACAAATAGTTTATACATTAATTGATATTGATTGATATTAATTTGTTACAAGTTATGTGGTGGGTGTAACTTGTGTAACAGTTCATTTTTGGAAGATATTGATATTGATATTAATTTGTTACAGTTTCATCTCTTTGTAATCTTTCTCATCGATTTCTTAAAGAGAATATTCTTAATTCTCTTTTTACTCACACCAAAATATATCCTCCAAAGATTTAATTGCTATCACATTATTTCCAAAACAAAAAAACAGAATATTACAAATTAATTGTAAACAGAATATAAAAAAACTGGTAAGCATAAAAAAAGAATAAAATCTAAAAAAATAATAACAATTTTTTTGTAGACTATATAATTTTTATAAATTAGTTACAAAATAGGTTATACATTAAATATATGTTGGTTAAAAAAAGGTTATAAGATTAATTGGTCAGTGGGCCACATGAATACAGTAAAAAAATATCCCAAAGAATTCTCTTAAAGAAAATATTCCAGTATGGTTAGGATATAAAACTTACATAACCATTTCTCATACATAAAATTACAAAATTAACAATATAAAACTTACAAAATATGTGTTTTTTTCAAGCCATCATGTTTAACATATGATTTTATTAAATAATATTTTATTCAAAAAACAATCATATAAATTATATTTTATTTTAAAATTATAATATAAATAAAAAGAGTTTTTCAAGTGTCCTAACTAGTAGCATACTAAAGCAATATAGCAATAGGTTAATGTATTTACTATTTAAGACAAGAAAATACAACTACAAATTGGAGTCGGGCCCACACATGTTTTAAGGGCTTGAACAGTAGTATGGGCTGTTACGTTAGAGACCAGATGGTTCAGAGAGTGAACCCAGTCGTCTAGACTTGTTCAAGTGATCAACGGTGTAAATTAAAAGTCAACATACTTGACGGCGATGCGTAAGTTCCCAGTTCGAGTCCACCACTAGAGAAACATGTATTCGATTACTGGAGCTTAGGACAAAGTAACAGACACACCGGCAGGCTTTTACTAGTCCAAATGTTTTAGAGAAACCCAATACATAATTCCTTAGCAGACAATTTAATTTGAGATTACAAAACCACCCATTAATTGTATCTCTCCATTTTCCTAGAATTTTAACTTACGTCAATAAACCCATATTTATTTTGAACAAAGCCAAAAAAAATTATTGGTTAGATAAATCGTTTCGATTTGAGTGTTTGAAGGTTGAAACACGGGTAGAAAAGCTGAGAGCTTAGCAGATAATTATAGGGAAAATTCCAGAAAAAAACCCAAAAGTGCCACCAGCTCCCAGTTTAAACTTTGAAAGTTTTGTACTTGCACTTTTATACCTCAAAATAATAATATTGCTAATATAATACTTCAAATTGACTTATATGTTCATGGATCAGAAAATTTAATAGAATTTTTAACTTTCTTAATAGAGCTATTAGCAATAGTTAACATCGTTGAATTGTTGGATGTAATGGCCACAATGCATCTGATTTTTTTTTTTTTTTTAATAAATGAAACAAACATTTAAATAAACTAAAATAATTAAAAATGATAAAATCCCAAAATCGTTTGGGGGAGTTCATAAGGAAAAAAAAATCGAGAGAGAGAGATACATAGAGTAGAAAAAGAGAATCGAAGAAGAAAGTATTCTACTGGGTTGAAATGGGGTAAGAATTGTTTCAGCCTGTCAAAATTTTAATTGATTATAACTGTTTGTGATTTCCCAGTTGATTTGAAAAATTTATGGGTTTCAGTTTTTTGGGTTTTGAGCATGTAATGTGTTTCTGAGTCTAAGTGTTTCTTTGTTTGGTTTCATATTAAAATTGCAGTGAGGAGATGATTAAACTAACAATTCACTATGGTGGAGAAATGGAGAAAGTGGAAGATGATTACAACTATCTTCAATCAAGTTCTGCAGTTCATGCTTCTTCAAGTGCACCACAGCCTTCAATCTCCTCCAACAAACCAAAAAGCAAGAAGCGTGGACGACCTTTAAAGACAAGAAAAGTGGAAAACATTCCAAGAGGAGTTGGAACATTTTGGAGTCCATTCACTGGTTCGGCCATTTCAAGTGTTTGGAGACAAGGTGTATGATATGTCTAACAATGACCCTCAACCTCCTCTTTGAATGTTCATGTCTTTCAATTTCTGTTTTAGGATGAAATCTTTTATGGTTTTTACGTTGTCAATTTTTGGTTTTGGGACAAAATATGTCTTTTGAACAAGTTCTGGGAATTTTTCACCATGAATGTGCTTTTATGTTTATCTTCCTTTTTTTTTCCTTCAGTTTTTTAGATTATCCTTTCTAATTTATATAAAATCACGATGTGTTTAAAAAAACAATCAACGTTAACTATTGTTAACAGTTCTGTTAACAAAGTTAAAAATTCTGTTAAATTTTCTGATCCACGAACATATAAATCAATTTGAAGTATTATATTAGCAATTTTATTACTTTGAGATATAAAAGTGGAAGTGCAAAACCTTCAAGGTTTAAACTGGGAACTGGTGTCACTTTGAGGGTTTTTTCCCAGATAATTATATGGAATCGGAACTGAACTAGTTATCTTTATTGAATTTGATTACAAGTCGGGTTAATGAAACCGGTTCGACAAAATAAACCACGATCCATATCACAAAGTAAGCAACATTTACTGGTAAGTGAAAAGAACAGGGTCAGTGGGTCAATACAGTAAGTTGTAACAATTTAATGCCATGAAGATGACCGTTGTGAAGACTTCTGAAGTAAATAACTAAATTGATGGAAATGAGATAACGCAAATAAGTTGGTATAACGAACCACATTGCATTAGTTAAGCTAAAAACGATATACCACAACTCCATAAGAAGCAGACAGAACACCAATGAGGGTAATTAGGAGCTTAAGTTGAAATCTGTGACTTGAGATTTGGTCTTTCTAATAAATGAGAACTTTGAATCTCAAGAGAGCAAAACACGGCATAAAATTTTGGACTTTATCCGTTTGTGATGCTCTTATTTAATTACGTCCATTATTCCTTTTTTAATGACTCTTTATTATACTTGTGATTGTTGTAGTATATGACTAAACTTCGAGAATCATTTTAAAATCCTACTATAATGCATCTCGAAAAAATGAAATTCGTTTTCTATGTTAACAACACATGCTAATAAATTGTAACAAAAAGCCAAGAAAAGTGAAAGATATGGGGGAAAAAAATATATATAAAACTGGAGAGTTGGTGAGAGTGATTAGAAATGTTTAGTTAAAATATACAGCTACTGATACAAAAGTTCGAAGCTTCTTGAGGTTTTAATAATCGTTACCGCAGAAAGATTAATCTCGAAGGTAGAGAGTTGACAATTATTTTGTTTTTACATCAACTTTATCAAATCAATAAAATTATTTGTCTTTATATCTTTCTTAACTAGCGTCGTCGATAACCGTTAAGCCGCAACTAATTACATAATTAGCATACACATTCTTCTTCTCAATAACTGAATAAGTTCCCTACCAAAAAAATAACAACTGAAGAAGTTAAAACAGTTCCAATATATGCAAAATGAACTAGTATTATACAATATGAGTTCTTGAACCTTTCAATTTTATTTTTATTTTTTCTTTCTTGTAAACCAGTTTTAAATTTCCAAGCCCATTATATTCAAACTGAAAGCAAAGCAAAAGATGATAAAAATAATTAATCACGATCTAAGCCTCTGTTAAAAAAAAGAAGATGGTAGTTTTTCTAATTTATTGGCTTTTGTTAGTATATACATTAAACTAGACGCTCTTAATTTTTTTATTAATAGTAATCATTCTATAAATGTATATATATTCGTGGAAGATTATATCAAAAGAGGCAGAGATGTCAGGGCTTTTTTTAAAAGAGCAGATGCAGGTATATCTTACAGCATCTAATATTTTGTTTATATTCTGAATTTCTGGGCTCTTTTTTTTTTGCAGTCACAATTATTTTTGGATTTTACTATACGAACCAGGTCTCTTATTATAAAACAAAAAACCCTGCTATATGTATATTATAAATAACGACAGTTAAAATTCAAAACCAACGGCTCATATTAGATCTATCAAAAACACGATGTCAGAGACTAATTAAAACCATACATAATTTGATAATTCTGCCCATGTTAATTTAGTTATGAACCTATTCTTTATTATTGTTATAAGTAGTTGTAAAAAAAAAAACTATAGATTAGGAGACAATCTCGTAGGATTGTGTCACAGATTCACAGTCCCACATGTCTCATCTTAAAGCCAAACCTGCCGTTGAAGCGAAGAAGATCTTCACTGTTTTCCCGTTCTCAGTTCACCCAACGTTCAAACAAAGTTTTTAATTTTTTACTAATATATTATAACTTTGTCTGATTCCACTCATAAAAAAATGCCAAAATTTGGCAGTTGATATTATCTAAATAATTTGGTTGTAGGCTCACCACAGTATCACAGAATTCAACTCAGATTTAGTTCTTTTTCATATGTACATTTTGAGTGAAAGGTGAAAGCATTACATGCAATCTACTTATCTTTTACTACCATTTTATTTTATTTTAGGGGCATTTGCAAAAATATTTACTATAGTTATATGATTTTTTTTTTCTTTTTCTTTTTATGGATATAAAAAGTACTAAATGTTATTTTTTAAAAAAGTAAGAGTAATTACCTATTCAATTGTCTAAATTTTCAAAGTATAAAAATGGCCCAATCGAACTATCATCATCCTATATAACTTTTTAAAAAGACAATAACAGTATTGGAAAAATTAATAGGTATTATAAGGATAACATACCAATATTATATTAATACCATTCATCATTTTCATGTGTAGTCGGGGTAGCCAAAGTTACGATTCTGCACAAATTTTAATCAAGCTAAAGAACAAATTAATTAAGAACAAATTAAGCATTGTAAACTAAAATATCTTTAGTCTTCTCATCCATCTCTAACAATGAAGACAACGGCAAGAATCGTACGGACGTCGAGGAAGTCTCATCGGAGGAAGAAGAGGAAGAACACGACGTGTAGAACGACAACGGAGACGACGGAGATTCTCCAAGAGTCATACTATTACAGCAAGAAGTGCTTGCTTCTCCGGCTGCTTCGACGGCGCGTGAGGCTGAGACGCCGTCGTCTTTGGAAATGTCGTTATTGATGATGGGTTTTTTGGTGTGTAGTGCTAAGTTCACTAGGAGATCCACGAAGGCCGCGAAAATGTATCGATGGCTGGCCTTGGCGTTGACTTTCAAGAAGTGAAGGAGAAGCGTCTCCAGGCTTTTCCAGTCGTGGTGAAGCGCGTGTGCTTCAACCATCTCTTCCATGGATCTCTTGAAATCAGTGTAAGGGTCGTTCGATTCCAAGGAGAAGAGCACGAAGCCTTCTTCTTCTTCTTCTTTGTTTTCTTCTCGCTTACTCGTAGCTTCTTCAAGTATAGAGTTGGTTTCTCCTTTGCTTTCAAATATGAGCCTCTCGGATGACCTTAGCCCTTTTATCACATTCTCTACGGAATCTGAAATCTCCGGTGGGTCGAAGTCGAGCTCATCCTCGTCTTGGTCGTGGATAGGATTGGTGAAAGTGATGGTAGCTCTGAAAGACATCGTTTTAGGTTCTTGATTACAAGAAGGCCATGGCCATGAAGAGGAATGAGATGATGATGAATTTGAATTCGAATACAAAGATGTAGAGTTGTTCTTGTTTAGAAATGGGAGTTTCATTTTTTTTTCTTTTCCTTTCGGGGACAATAAATTTGGTTTACTATTGTGTTTGTATGTTTTGGGGATTGGATTCAAAAATAAGAAAACTGAGAGAGTTAATGGAGTGAAGGGAGGGAAGGTTTTAAGGGTTTGAAGGGAGAAGAGGACAGAGAGACGAATGGGTAGGGTCTCTTTCTTTACTTACTTATTTGAACGTCTATTTTCTTTATTAAATTTTATTTGGTTGTTGTATTTAATTATTAGCTTCAAAATTTAATGTTGTTTGGTTGGGGCTCATTCAATACTATAATTCAGTGACCTTTTCCCGGTTAAGCTGTTTTCGTATTTATTATAATGAATGATGCTTTCTTGTTTTCGTTTTTCCCTTTCCTCAGAGCTTCTTCAATGTTTAGACTAGATTTATTAAAAAAAAAAAATTGAACTTTTTGAAAGGATCCTAGAAATGGTTTATATTTTAGGACTTTGGAGTATATCACAAATTATTGGGTTTGAGTACGACTGATTTCTTTTATACATACAAAATTCGCCTAATTACATCGTTTACCGTGTTGCATCAATATCTATGAAATTTAAAAGAACACAGATGAATGCAAATATTTTAATGTTAACTATTTTGAAAGTTAGCTAAGTGTCGATTGATCGCAGTTTCAAAAAGAAAAAAGAAACGATAATTGAAGCTTCCGTACTAGGGGACTACACAATTTGTATTGCACGTGGCAAAGGAACGTAATCGTTATTCCTAAAGAAAGACAAAAATATTAGGTCACATTAAAAGTTTGGTTCATAACAGAGTATTATTTTGATTTAGTTGCGTTATGATAAAAAACCCAAAACCACAAACATAAAAATCGCCCTATTTGAAATGGAAAAGATTAGCTTAAGAAAAAAAATAAATAAAAATAAACAATGGATCTGTTCGTTTCGTTGACGCTGGCGGCAGCGGCAAACGCAACTTTTTTAATCGCCGCATCTAATCGACGTTCAAAATCAGAAGCTGCGTTTGTCGCAGCGTCATGCCGCAGGTACTTGCGGTAACCAAACGAACAACGATAGATGCGGTTGATGCAGCCGCAAGTACTTGCGGCGACGAAACGAACAGACTTAATGTATATTCAAATAGACATGTAAATCAAAACCCAACTCGTATCAAACTAATAAAAAACTTAGTTATAATCAAAATAGAAACGGCACCCATATAGTATCAATCATAATATAGACTTCAAACATAAGACAAATGATTTAAATGGAAGGAAAGAAAAACGTAACATAGATAATTATATACTCCATAACGAGAAAAACTCAACAACCAAATTAAACCAACGAATCAACCAACTAACTGACCAACAAACAAAAGAGATATGACGTCGGTTTAAAGAAATTTTGTAAAATCAGACAATATCTCAACAAAAACTATGCAATTATTTTGCATTTAAAACTAATTGTTATTACACGCTTCCTCCCCGAATCGGAAACATTTTTCTATGTTTCGTGTTTCTCTTTCATGGAAGCTGCTTGCACTTGAAACCTATTTTTACATATCTATCTTTAGGTTCGCTTGCATCAGTGTGTTGCGTAGAAATGATTCTTCTACAGTCGATGTATACTTTTTTTTTTCTTCTGTAGAGTGCAGTCGATCAGATAAAAATTCAGTAATCATAGATCGTATCGGTGAATTTATATTATATAAACGGGGAGTGCCATGTGAGAGCCTCCTAACAATTCCATTTTGCACGCAACTTTCACTCACGTGCCTCTCACGCGACGCCAGTGAAGAGATTGTGACACGGGAGGAGAGATATCAAAATCATTATCATATCAAATATTTTATGAGTTACATACATATCTTTATAGAAGTAGAAGCTTCCAAATAAATTATTCAACTACGAGCAGAGATATTAGACAAATCATGTGGATTTTTAAAAGGGAAGATAATGATTGAAAGCTGTATGTCTTCCAAAATTTCTTATTATTATGTTATTGTCTTCATGGAAATTTCGTAGGCGTTTCATTTGAATAATCACATTTTCTTTTTATAACAATATTCATCATCGTTCTTAGCTTATCATTGTTTTAATAATTTGGTCCATATGTAGACTATGAATTTAAAGTTTAAACACTATATGTATCTATGGTATTAAGCTTAATTTACACCAGTCAGAAAAACTATAAATGGATCCTGTCATAGTTTTAGGTTCAATGGATAAAAGTTGATAAACCATGATACACAGTTCACTTAAATTAAACCATGCTATGAAAGACTAAATGGTGATAGATTGTGATTTTCGCTTCAGAAAGTTCAAGTCGATAAAACGTGCTTCCAATGCGAGTTTCTCAACAAACAATATCAACCATAGTATGAATTCTTTTCATATGAACGCTGACCTTGTTCAAAGTAATGCTTATAAAGAATAAACGATTAAAATTGTTAGAGCTATAATTGTATAAACAATTAAAGTAATGGAAGCTCAATGGTGGTGGAAGCTGCAAAAATAAAGGGACCATTTTGGTGGGATGTGAGGACTGAGAATGTGGTCCTTTTCCTCCGAAATCTATCATCCTTCTCTCTTCATCGCTATACCAATTACCAAAATCATGATTCCTTTCTACTAATTTACAAACTTCATAAAGTAATATTAACCTTAGGAGATTTAGCTTACCATTTTTAAAATATATCTGGAAAAAAAAACCGTTTGTCTAATCCCTTCAAACAAATAATATTACTACCTCTCAGTAAACTTGTAATTTTAAAAGATTACAAAATCAATTACAAAAGTCGATTATTAAGTACTTCCTCGAGTTTCCAAATTTACTACAGGATTGACGATCAAGAAAAGAAAATGAACTATACAAATGATTGTGCTTACAAAAAGCTATATATAGATATCTTGTTTGGGAATTGGATCGAGGTTTAAACATGAAAAGTTATCCCGACACAAATTCATGACGTAGAAACACACATCTTGTAGTAATAATTGAGATATCTTAAGGTTTATAATGCGAGTGTTTTTTGGGTCCATGAAATTGCAGCGACGTGACTAAAGTAGTGAAGAGGGGACAGTGTGTTGGTGTCACGAATACGAAATATAATATTTGTAGCTCAGAAGTTGGAGAATGTTTACTGTTTTGTATCTTTGAATATACGAAATATATTTATTTGTGATGTTTACTGTTTTGTATCTTTGAATATAATAATAAGATTATCGCTTTCTAGGAATATTGTAGGCCCAATCTTATCTAACTAATCCTTTTTATTTCTTTTGGGACCATTATTGTCTTCTCTCTAGTGGCCCAAATAAATATTCTAAATTTCACCTCATACGAGTGCCTTGAATCCATCCATGCAATTTTTTTTCAAAAATCGTGATGTTTGTGGTAATTTAAGATTAAAATTGAAAAGCAATCTCAATTTTCACCAAAAGGAAGGCAAACTTATAACCATCATTCTTAAATAATGCCAAAAGAATGATTTAATAGTAACTTATATTTGACTCTCTACGTTTTGAATTCGCTGACCACAACGATAGTTACCAAAGATTAAATCATGCTTGTTTTGCATTCATCAACTATTAGATCGTGTTTGTTTATTAATCGTTAACTACTGAAAGAATCGCTATACTAATGGCCACAAAACGAACAAGATTTGATCGCTGTTGATGGTCACTGGATGTTGTGATGACTAGGAAACGAACAAAAACATGTTGGTGATTGTTGTCAATGTCGCTAGCAATTACGAAACAAACATACCTCAATGTACGTACGTAGCCGCTCCTAATTACTAATCAGTATGTAATTTACAATTACAACATACCATCCATGAAGATGAACCCACAATTTTTTTTTTTTTTTAAACAAAACACGACTGCCAGTGCCAGATGCGCTACCAAAGCTAAAATCAAACGAAAAATCGTCTGTACCTTCCGTTGAATGATGAGCACATGGGTGCATGGCTTTTGGATGGACCCATTTGCGTTATGTATATGTATGCAATTCTCTACACTATATTACACTTTTTGTTATCATCATGTATGATTCATTGGTTGCTAATGATTTGGTCGTCGTTAACAAAAGTTAAAATAATGATTTGGTCGTATGATATGAAATGAGGTGGCGCGACTCATGAACCGTGTGGTAAGGTATGTCATATGTGCATAGACTTTCGAAAGTCACTACAAAATTTACAAATCTAAACACCCACTGTTGCTCTTCATAGAAGATAACGTAGTGTCGATTACATTTTGTTGTAGTTTGTAAAATGGTAACACAATATATGGATGAAGAAGTTAAAAACTCAACTATGATTGTTAAGTGCTGTTAACGGCTATTGAGTATTGATTAACACATTTTTGGCTAAAACATATATTGATCCTGTTGTAAATTGATACAACAACTTTAGATTCAATCAAGTACTGATTAATGGATCTGACACAAGCTTTAAACACGGAAATAGAGAAAACACATAAACAGAGAACACAGAGATTTGGTAACCCAGTTCACTGCATCAGCAGCTACGTCTGGGGAGGAAGCATAGTCCTCAACATCCATTATAGATCAAGAGTTACATATGTGTTATGGTTACAACATATATCTCACACTCGTTTAACATCCTAGAATGAGTTTCACAAGAACAACATATGAAAGAAGAATAACAAGAGATTGAGCCTAGATACACCGAGAATCTACATCTCTCTCTAGCTCTGTTCACCTCTTCAGAACCACCTGAACTAGGGTTCGGCGCAGCTCTCTTTTGCTCTCTCTCTTCATCTGTGTGATTTTCTGTATTTATATCTAATACAGAGTCAGTTCCTGTATGGGCTTCACAATAATATATGGCCCAGTTTCTGACATACCAAATAGGCCCATGTTAAACAAACATAGACAAGCTTCTGATCCACTACAACTTCCTGTTTCAAGTTGGATCATATCTCAACAAACTCCACCTTGATTCAAGCTTGAAACTTTGAAGAAACACGCTCATAGAACCTTTGGAATCCAGCTCTAAACTTGGCTAAACAATCTTCAATAACCTGCATAAGTCACACTCAGCAAATTCAACTCCTAAAATTTGCATCAACCATCAACGCATCCTTCTATGAATAACCATCACACAGACCCCTGAACCTCGACAATTCTCATGTCCATTCCTTCAGAGATAAACCAGTACTCAAGACACTCTTGTTTCATCCTTGTCATGCGTTTGACATCTTCATAGCTTTGATCATGAGATTCCCACTCATAAGCTATACAATAACATGTTAACAACACCAACAACATGTTCACTTAACAGATCACTTCATAAGCTAAACCACTTATGAGTTAAACAATCAAACAATTTTCATCATGGTTTTCTGTCAAACACCATATACTTGTTTTAGTGATTGAATTTTCATTCTGCAACACCTGATTCTAACTTGCTAGCCCTTGAATTCCAACTCTTGTGCGCTCTGAGACAAAAATCAAACCTTTACTTGAATCAACTACAGAAATATTGAAACACCCTTGTTTCAACCTGAACCAATTCTCTGATTCTAACTTATCACAATAACAAACCCTCCTTATCACTCATATAGATAGAGTGAGCCGGTTACAACTTGAGCCAACCAAATAACAACCACTAAATCAATGATCTTCAATTAACTCTTTGTACCTGTTTGAGTTACAACCAAACCGGGTTAACTCAAACCACAAGTGTTGTCTCTCACATGTATGATCATACACCTTGACAACAACACCTTCTTGAGTTTGTTAGACATGTAAAGAATCTCAACATCCAGAAACACCACTGTATAACCCGAGATTACCCATTACAACCATATGTCTTAACATATCAACCTGAACCACTTCACAGGTTCAAACATCCTGGTAAAATAGAATTACCACCAACAACTTGTGACACGCTGTCAGTCACTTCAACCATGTATCATATCATCATAACATGTGATATGTCTGAGAAAATACCTTAAAGCTTCTTCACATCAAACCTTAAGCTCATGATGTGTTACTCCAACTCTGCAACACATTCACCAGTACGCAGAATCCACCAAANCAACAACACCTTCTTGAGTTTGTTAGACATGTAAAGAATCTCAACATCCAGAAACACCACTGTATAACCCGAGATTACCCATTACAACCATATGTCTTAACATATCAACCTGAACCACTTCACAGGTTCAAACATCCTAATAAAATAGAACTACCACCAACAGCTTGTGACACGCTGTCAGTCACTTCAACCATGTCTTATATCATCATAACATGTGATATGTCTGAGACAATACCTTAAAGCTTCTTCACATCAAACCTTAAGCTCATGATGTGTTACTCCAACTCTGCAACACATTCACCAGTATGCAGAATCCACCAAAAAACTTGTTACGAGATCATAAATCTTCTCAGGCCTTTAACAGCCTCTTACCAAGGAGATTATTCAAACTCCACCTTATGATGCAAACATACAACTTACAACTTCTCAAGTAGTTGTCTTCAACTGATCAACAAATGCAATTTTGACTCTCTTTCATAATCAGCCTTTCTATGACTTCATATCAGTTGCAAATACTTCAAGCCTTGAAATAAAACATGTTTCCATGTGAGATGCACAACAAACTTTCCTGATATGAATTACATAGACCATACCTACAAACACATGCAATTGTCTCTAAGATTCTCGTTTAGAGGAAAAAACACCTTAGTGTTCATTCTGATTTCACAGAAAAAAACCTTGTAACTTACTTCAATACCAGAGATCACTCCATGACTGAATACCTCAGACACAACACAATCACTTATGTGTCTTCAAATCAAACAGTCTTTCCTCTATGGTTCTAACTGACTCCATAGAAATTGTCCTAGTGACTGAATCAAAACCTTTAAATCTCTGCTTACTAGCTCAGAAAATCCTTCTGAACCACATAGCAGAACTCTAGAATCAAATATGTTCCAAACACCTCAAACAGTCTTCGATTCAACAACAATTTGTATGACAACAATATATTGAATCCCAAAATGCACCGCTGTTGTTTCCAACTACACATAACAAATATTCAGCCAACAGTTTTGACAATCACCATCTTAGCTTACCTTTGTTAAATTCACACTGACCTCTGTACACTCCATCATGTAGATAAACACCTCTTGAATGCGAATTTCCACACTTTCTTATAGTTTCAAACAATCTTGACTCATTTACATACTCCCTTGACTGCTATTATCAAGACTTTGTATACTTTTGCACTAGCCGCAATATATACCAGAGCGAGATGCCTGATACATTCTAAGAATAACCACATGATTCTTGATTAAACTAGCTTCCAACTGACATTACTAATCCAGTTTAAGCTAAACAATCATATTAATTTCTATCACCAAATATAAACTCCACCTTGATGACAACCAATCTGATCAGCTACCAATTATCAATGCAACCTCATGTTTTCTCTTCATCATCATGTCAAACCAACAATGATGGCCTACTATGCAAACTTTAAGACCTTGAGTCTTCCACGTATGAATTTCACTATAACCATGTTATCTCATCTCTTTTGAAATTGAAGCCTTTAGTCATAACATCACTGATTTTTCCTTCTTTCACCATGAGTCTATACTCGTCTTCACACAACTCATGTGTCACATCAACTATATCCTGAGCTTGATCAGTCTCTGCCACATCCACAGAAACTTGAACAATGACTACACACTTACATGTTATTCTAACAGAACACCCATCTATTCCTTCTGCTTCAAGCCACAAAATATCAAAAAACAGACCTTGTAGTCTTGAGCCAATTTCTTCAGACTCCTTTCAGCTCCTTGATGATCTCCTTTAACACCGGATCATCAACACTCTGAACCTTTCCTAGATTCAAAAGAATCTAACCATTGACACTAATACTCACATCCTGCAATAAACTACACACATTCTCAAATCTTAGCCAGACTTAAATTTCCTCAAAGATCCTAACCTGTCTTATTTCCAAAAGATTAACCTGAAACTGTTTCATGCTCATCTGCAACTTCTTCTTTGATCTGAACCAGAAAACCTTATTGATACTTAAACAACCATTAACACACATAGGAATTCAAGCTTTTATGGCGTCCCATTGTAGCAGAATCCTATTCATATAGATTGTTCAAACTTCTGAAACTCGCACACAAGCTGTATCAGACCTTCAACAAACTAAATATACCAAAACACAACCTGAAACCTAGCATTGAATCTTGGATAATCCCTTGCAAAATCAATAGCCAACCTTTTGTGTTATACCAAGATTTTGATTCTCTTAACTCAAGCAAACCATCAACAAATAGAAACAATTCTTCAGAACATCACACTTTGACCTTGTGACTGTAGAGGATACAGACTTGACGTCTTCAATATTTGAGCCTAAAGCAAGTAGAGGTTAACTCCACCTCAAACTAATCTCCAGTTGGTTGTGCAACCTTAAATCAAGAACAAACTCTATGGATGAGCGTTCTTGTACCAACCTCAAGATACATCATATAACTGATATCAACATCATCACCAATGAATATCTTGATACAGAACTCAAATTGATGTTCAACTCTCGAGCCATTGGAGGAGACACGATGTAGATCCTTCAGAGTTCGTAAACTTGAAAACATCTGATCTTATTGGATCCGCTGTAGTGAATCTTCCTTCCTCCAACATCGACGTTCTGAAACCCAGAACAGACACCATCTTCTTCTTTCATGTTCTTGTAGCACCATCTCTCTGAGAACTACAGATCTGATATAAAGCTATCACTTTCCTTCACAAATCTGAAAGCTTTCTTACAAAGCTTGCTCCTCAAGAACCTGAGGCTCTAATACCACTTGCTGTAAATTGATACAACAACTTTAGATTCAATCAAGTACTGATTAATGGATCTGACACAAGCTTTAAACACGGAAATAGAGAGAACACATAAACAGAGAACACAGAGATTTGGTAACCCAGTTCACTACGTCTGGGGAGGAAGCAGAGTCCTCAACATCCATTATAGATCAAGAGTTACATATGTGTTATGGTTACAACATATCTCTCACACTCGTCTAACATCCTAGAACGAGTTTCACAAGAACAACATATGAAAGAAGAATAACAAGAGATTGAGCCTAGATACACCGAGAATCTACATCTCTCTCTAGCTCTGTTCACCTCTTCATAACCACCTGAACTAGGGTTCGGCGCAGCTCTTTTTTGCTCTCTCTCTTCATCTGTGTGACTTTCTGTATTTATATCTAATACAGAGTCGGTTCCTGTATGGGTTTCACACTAATATATGGCCCAGTTTCTGACAGACCAAACAGGCCCATGTTAAACAAACGTAGAAAAGCTTCTGATCCACTACAACTTCCTGTTTCAAAGTTGGATCATATCTCAACAGATCCTAACGTCGTTAATCAAACTGTTAATAGTCGTCGACTTAGATGTCATGTTACGTACCATACTTATTAGACATGGCGTTGATATGGCAACCGAGTCTAGATCTTCGTGATCCGAGTAACTATCCGTTCTAATGTCATTTATTTATAAAACCATTCGCAATGTTTTTACAGAGAGTTAGATTCTCTCGTACTCATTATGTATCAAGGTACACGTACCTTTGAATGATATGATTATGATGTGACAAACGACATAAAAAAGAAAGGTAATGCCTTAAGAACCAAAAAGGAGTTGCATAGATTGAAAGATAGCCATAAAAATAGTTGTCAATGTTTGTGATTTGTGAAGTAAAAACAAAAAGTCACATGGCAAAAAAAGAATAAAGATGGAAAAAAGGTAAGAGGAGGTAATGGATGTCGTTAAAAATCAAGCTTAAGGTGAAGGAGATATGACACACTTCCCAAGCCTTAGGACATGAGGAAACAGACACACCGACATGTTTTTAAATAATACTGGACGTTAGTACGTTACAGCCTTCACTCTTTTGTCCAAATCAAACACGAAACTGAAGCTTTGACACGAGGAACAGAGAGATGAAGACTAACTAGTTAAGTGAAGGTCTGAATGATACATATATTTCAATAAAATACCTAATCTCGGGCTCAATTTCCAATACCAAACTATATGTAGACCTACAGTCCATGATCTTGACCCAGTTCTTGCATGATATGAAGACAATTGGAGAGCTCAAGTCGAGTGACAGCGAAAGAAAGTAAACAATTTCACTAACACGAAATAAAGCCAAACAAAGCTGCTTTCTGCTCCTAGAAGATCAGTTTGCCATATTATATCTAAATTGAGAAGATGAAGACATGATACAACTTTGTCTTCATATATTTTTGCACACAAGGATTAAACTCCAGATGATTAATCGAACATCATCATTCATCCACAGACACCATTGTTTTTACTTTTTAGGTACGAAAGAGAAAAGCTTGAGATCAACAATGGAGAAAGCCCCCCTCAAAGGCTTTTGAGAGGTATTAGAAGAAGGTTCCTTCAGGAGGTTGAACAAGCTTCCTGTTATGCGATGCAGCCATCTCCTTCTTCAATTGAGTCAGTATGTCCTCCATTGTGTAATCCCTTTGCCAGTTTGCAAGAACTCCAAACTTCTTTGAATCCACCTGATATCCAAATTCCACATTTGAGTAAAACTAATTCAAAAGCAACAAATCATTTAAAAATCCAAAAATCACATTTCCTACCACGCCGGTTTCATGATTGACACAAGTCATGTTGATGCGTGAATGGAACCGAACAGTCGGGGGTTTCTCAGGGTAATCTTTGTCACAGAAGAGTTTCAACTGATAAATTCGACCCTCATGTACAGTCTGGACAAACAAAGTACCAGTCAGATGAAACCATTCAAGATAGAGACACAACAATTGTTTCCATATCATTCAAAAAAGTTTCTAGACAAGTGAAGAATTGAAAAAAAAAAGAAGAGATATAACTACGTTGTGAGGACCGATGATAGTGCCAGTCCAAGAACGCATATAAATGTCATCTCCATCATCCATTCCATAGCTAACAGTTCCATCTCCAATACCCTTCTCACCTCTTTCAAGCTCTTCCAACAATCTAAAATTCCTCGGAACTATATAATTGTAACATCCACAAGGTAAACATCAAACAACTCAGCTCAGCTCATCACTCTTTTTGTCTTTATATTTCTAAAAAAACTCTGTTTTAGTGAATGAAACAAACACAATTAGACAATTAAACTCTCAATTCTAATCAAATGATGAAAACAATCCATCATCACCGCAACCTAACTCAAGAATTTGGATTATCACAGAACGCTAATACAAAAGTTATCACGCGAGCGAGTTTCAATACCAATCAAAAGACGAAAACTTTCGAAGTTGTAGATAGAGATAGAGATAACAGAGATTAACCCATAAAACAATCAAGAAGAAAGATCGATTGAAACATATCTAAGATAAACCCCAAGACGCGTTCTCGCCTCAAATCAAAAACCCTAGAAAACTTAGAGATGA
>NC_025688.1:23323344-23328915 GCF_000633955.1 Camelina sativa
AAAAAAAAATCGAAAATTTACCGACGACACTCGATGCCCCTGAGCCAAGAGTCATGATTTCGATGAGCTTGAGGTTTCGTTCGAGTCGATTGATTGTGAGATCTGACCAAAATTGAGAAGAAGAACTGAGAGATTCTCTGATGCGGAGAAGACACAAAAAAACGCTATTAGTGGGAGAATAATCAAAGTCGAACCAAACTTTGGGGGTGGGCAGCTGAATTTGCAGGTGGCAACTATTTTATTTTCTGCTACCCAAAGTTTTGTTCTCTTTACAATTAAAACCACAAATATAATATATTTTCAAAAATAACCCCAAACATACTCAATCAGAGCTCTGTAGCAAATACAGTTTCATCTCCTAGCGGCTAGGCTACAAAATATGAGAAGAAGAATACAGCAGTTGTGTGAGCTTAAAGAGGCTTTGTCATCAACTAAGTGATTTAGGCGAAACTGTTGTATTGATGGGAAGTGTATAATTTAGCGTCGTACTACAGTGTATCATTTTTCCTATTGCATTCCCTTCATTTGATGACATTGTATCTCTCAACTCCAAGTACTTGAGGGTCAAAACTGCAGACAAAATGTGAACCCATTTCTTTCCCATGTTACAGAAAAGACAGTTTGGTGCTCAAACCTTTCAGCGGTAACAATAACTCATATGGTTATAATAATGAAATGGTCATATCAGTATAGTAATGGAAGACAAGGTGGTCGATGAAGATGATCCTCAAACTAATGTACTAGAGGAAGGAGATTTGGAACTTTTTTATCTCCAGAAATGATCAGGCTGACTTGCCGAACAACACGTTTTAGAACAGAAACTTACTGAATAATATCCATGGAAAGGCTCAGGGTAAATTTTGACAGGAAGAAGCAGAGCATGAACACTTATCTGTCAATTCTGTTAAAACCCAAATCCATATTTGGACTGTAATCGGTAATTTACAAGTTCATTTACCAAATCTAGTTCTCTTTATTTTCCAACCAAAGGGTCTTTACCCTTTTAGGGGCACAAACATAATTAAACTTGAAAAAAGACTTGGGATCTAATTATATATTTGTCAAAACTTATTCCCCGGAAACATGGGAGTAGCCTCCTTCCCGAGAGAAGAAGAACAAGAAAAGAAAAATGCAAGAGTACACAAGATTTGAGTAAATGATGGTACATTTGCAAATAGAGAGGCTTAGCTTCTTATAAGTTAGAAGAATTTAAATTAGAGCTTGAATACCCATTCTCCGCATCTCTCTGAGCCTCCAAATGGGATATATCGCATCTTCTCCTAACTCTGATGCCTCCACTTGTTGCATTGCCCAGTCGTAGTGCACCATGTGTATCGTGTCCTATATCCAACACACAACACATTCTTAATGGACTCTGGCATTGCCCATATGTTTTGAGTTTGGTTTATGATGTTTATTCACAATACCTGGCCTCCTTCTTTGATATTTCCATTCTTGTCGCGAACGCAGTAGATTTCTTGCGTTTGGAACTGACANAAGATAAACCCCAAGACGCGTTCTCGCCTCAAATCAAAAACCCTAGAAAACTTAAGAGATGAAGAACAAAAAAAAAACAAAAAAAAATCGAAAATTTACCGACAACACTCGATGCCCCTGAGCCAAGAGTCATGATTTTGATGAGCTTGAGGTTTCGTTCGAGTCGATTGATTGTGAGATCTGACCAAAATTGAGAAGAAGAACTGAGAGATTCTCTGATGCGGAGAAGACACAAAAAACGCTATTAGTGGAGAATAATCAAAGTCGAACCAAACTTGGTTGGGGGTAGCTGAATTTGCAGGTGGCAACTATTTTATTTTCCGCTACCCAGATTTTTGTTCTCTTTACAATTAAAACCACAAATTTAAGATATTTTCAAAAATAACCCCAAACATACTCAATCATCACTGTTAACTTATCATATGATTGATCACTATATTAGGAGGAGCTCTGTAGCAAATACAACAGTTTCATCTCCTAGCGGCTAGGCTACAAATATATGAGCAGAAGAATACAACAGTTGTGTGAGCTTAAAGGGGATTTATCATCAACTAAGTGATTTAGGCAAAACTGTTGTGTTGATGAGAAGGGTATAATTTGTGTCGTACTACAATGTATCATCCTTCGTATTGCATTCCCTTCATTTGATGACATTGTATCTCTCAACTCCAAGTACTTGAGGGTCAAAACTGCAGACAAAGTGTGAACCCATTTCTTTCCCATGTTACAGAAAGACTGTTTGGTGCTCAAACCTTTCAGAGGTAACAACAACTCATATGGTTATAATAATGAAATGGTCATATCAGTATAGTAATGGAAGACAAGGTGGTCCATGAAGATGATCCTCAAAATATTGTACTAGAGGAAGGAGGTTTAATGATCAAGCTGACTTGCCGAACAACATGTTTTAGAACAGAAACTTACTGAATAATATCCATGGAAAGGCTCAGGGTAAATTTTGACAGGAAGAAGCAGAGCATGAGCACTAATCTGTCCAATCTGTTAAAACCCAAATACATATTTGGACTGAAATCGGTAATTTACAAGTTCATTTACCAAATCTTGTTCTCTTTATTTTCCAACCAAAGGGTCTTTACCCTTTTAGGGCACGAACATGACCAAAAAACTTCGTTAAACTTGAAAACGACTTGGGAACTAATTATATATTTGTCAAAACTTATTCCCCGGAAACATGGGAAGCTACTCCTTCCCGAGAGAAGAAGAACAAGAAAAGAAAAATGCAAGAGCACACAAGATTTGAGTAAATGATGGTACATTGGCAAATAGAGAGGCTTAGCTTCTTATAAGTTAGAAGAATTCAAATTAGAGCTTGAATACCCATTCTCCGCATCTCTCTGAGCCTCCAAATGGGATAAATCGCATCTTCTCCTAACTCTGATGCCTCCACTTGTTGCATTGCCCAGTCGTAGTGCACCATGTGTATCGTGTCCTATATCCAACACACAACACATTCTTAATGGACTCTGGCATTGCCCATATGTTTTGAGTTTGGTTTATGATGTTTATTCACAATACCTGGCCTCCTTCTTTGATATTTCCATTCTTGTCGCGGACGCAGTAGATTTCTTGCGTTTGGAACTGACATCAAAGATTATAAATCCATCAGACCCAATTCTTAGCTAAAGGATGACCTCAGAAGGAAAATGAAGACCATTACCTTGACGATGATTACTGGATAATTCCCCATCATCTTTGTCTCTAGAATTTCGACTTCAGATACATGCAGAAGCTGCACATCACGGCCAAATCAATTTAACTCACCACGAAACGAAGGAGGATCCAGTGGAACCAAGAACAAAAAAACCTTACCTTGTGATCGAAAAAAAGACCATGAACCTGGAAAGCTCTGTGCTCTGCCGTGCACCGTTCAATCATTTCCTTGCTGCAATACTTCTTCAAGGTCTCAGCATCTCCCTGCACGAACATGGGAATTAGCTAGAGGCAACAAAAACGAAGATGGGACAAGATGATCTTATATAAAAACCTGAGATTTACCTTACTATATGCATTCAAGACTGGTCTGATGGCTTCCTGAACTTCTGCAGCAAAGTCCGGCAAGGAAAATGATCTGACCATAAAAGAGATAAGAATATGATTACCAGGACCATATCTTCAAACCAATATATCAGCCTCTATAACTTACGGATCTCGGCGGCGTATCTCTTTGTAAGTCGATGCAGAACCTGTTTCCTCAAAGATCTTCTCATTCATGCTGCCAAACAAAAGAATGCACATATCTCTAAGTTGCTGCAAGTAAGTTAATTTTAAAGGAAGATAGTAAGGGAGCAATTAGAGCATACTCCTGAATCTTGTGAACTATCGGATTATCACTGGTTTCCCATCTTTCCATCACATCTTCTGCAATCTAACACGGTCCAAAATGCATTGTCAATTTACAATAACAAAGCAGTATTAGCAAAGACAGTAATGCAAAATAAGATATCTGAACAAAATTGACTAAACAGAAGAGTAGATGATGTCCATTACCTCTTGGCTCTTGTTGACAACAGGCTCACTCATCCCACTAATACGTTTAAATATAGGATACCCTTGCATCTAAACCAAATTTAAGGAAAAAAAACTCAACAAGGGCCTTTAAAACATGGAATAAGTGGACAAGACAAAGAAGGCGAAGGCAATTTACCTTTTCTCTTAACGATTCCCATTTTTTTTGCCACTTGGACTGTTTTGTTGGCGTAACCACCATCTCCGTTCTCGTACTTCTCTCACCTGTAAATGGCGGTGGAGGAGTATATTCCAGGTGCTTCCTTTTAGATGGGTTTCCACGCAATTCATCCTTTACAATGTCAAGTCCCTTCTTTGCAAAGTCAAGGGGTTTGGCTTCCTTCAGCTTGTGAAACGCCTCGGATAGTTTTGGGGAAGAAATGCTGGATTTGAACTGTCCAAAAAATGTACTTTGCTCCTCCGTCGTACCTGATTGCTGCTGCTGCTGCTGCTGCTGCTGCTGTTGTTTTTCACCTTCAGTGGTTCCTGTGCTTGATGAACTTGCTGACTCTGCATTCCCCTCCTTTCCGAGCTTGAATGACTCTTTGACCTGACCACAAAAGATACATACCCGAGTTAACAAAAAAAAATACCACAATTAAGGACAACAACAACAATAAAAGCGACATTCCAGCAAGACCTCTTCTGTGGCTGCTGAGAGCCTGTCTTTCACACTTGAAGAGACCTGCACCATCAAAGCTGTTTTGTTAGGGACGATTCTTAGCCTTTTACAATGTACAAAGTCGGCTAAACTGAGTTACAAACTTACAATTCACTAAAACAGTTTAGTTACCAAACTAGGAAAGATACAGCATACGTAGTAGAGCCAATGATTTCAGAAAGAGAAGAAACCACATACTTAAGTCTTTAAAAATGAAAATCAAAATATGCAAAACAAGCAACGAGTAAACAATATAGCCTTCAAAGCATTCTCGAAAGAGATAATCCGAAACAGAATATGGTTCCAATTACTAAAGCATACCTTTTTGGCCACAGATTCAGCCTCAGTCCAAACTCCATCAACTTGCTTATACAGCTGCTCAGTCGTTTGTTTCGTTCTGCATTTTGCCATTTCATTCCAATAAGAGATCAATTTGTATGTCAAAAGTAAAGGTTAACTATATTGTGTACAATTTTACAAATGTGAATTACCTAACTTTCAGGTCCTCTTTTACACCTTTCAACTCCTCTGCTCTTTCCTTCAACTCCTTCACTGTTTTCTGAAATTCAGGATTGCTACAACACCAAATTGTAAAACAAAACCAAAAAAGGATTTAACTTTAAAGTTCACAATGCCTCCACACATACACATAAACACAAAATATTTGCATTTTTACCTTTCAGCTTCCCCTCTAATTTTCTTGGAGAAGTCACTGAAAACACTAAACCGGCGATGGCTCGCATACCCATTTCCCTGTAGAAGAAGCCCTAATCTCCCTGCGCCAACTCTCTAAAAATCAAAACACAAAATCAATCATCGTAATCACAACCACTAGAAAAAAAAAAAAAAAAAAAAAAAAAAAAAAAAAAAAAAAAAAAAAAAAAAAA
>NC_025688.1:23329277-23341130 GCF_000633955.1 Camelina sativa
AAAAAACAAATCACAACAACAACACGAACCCTTTGGTGAGTCAATTGCTGAAAAAGAGGCTGCTTTGTGATTAGTAAATCTCGAACTAGCTTCCTACTCGCCATTACAACAACCTTCGTACCGTAGTGATTTCAAAAAGAATCAATTTTTTTTTTTTGAAGAAAGAAACACAGAGAGAGAGAGACCCTATAAGCGGCCTTTTGAGAATTTTAGCCGCAATGAGATTGAATCAGATTAAGATTGATAACATATTCTTTTAATTTATCGGATAAAAAAGAAAGAAAGTTGAAATTTTTTCCTTGAGAAACAAACCAAAAAAAAAAACCCAGAAGACAGGAGTGTGTGTTTGCCTTAAACAGTTAAAGCCCTAGGAGAGGTTTCTCCCCTCTCGATACCATTTTTACAGACTTGTTTGGATACACCGATAGCTTTATATATTTCGATATAGTGAATATACGAAACGTCGTATCCAAACGGTATATTACCCTCTGTCTTTGTAGTATTGGGCCATTTAGCTAATGACTTACGGCCCATGAAATAGTAACGAATTCAATCATAATGGCCCATTAATAAGTTTAAGTCTTAATGAGTGTGGTTTGGTTTGTGTTTTACTTTACAATGTTCGTATCGGAATATGAAAGTTTATACTATAAAAAGAAAGAAAAGAGAAAAGATAAAGTGTGGAATAGCCAGAAATCTTGAATTCTATACAATTTGTTAGCTATATTAAAGAATCTAATACATAAGAAGAAAAAAAGGAAGAGAGTGAAAATTTTGGGAGAGATTTAAAGGAAGAATCGATTATGATTTTACTTTAAATAATACAAAATGAGCCTTTGTAATATTAAGGGATCAACATCTAAAAACAGCATGACAGGGACCATATATGTGAAGCTTTTGTTTCTTTCTTATCCTTGTACGTGGGCTTCTCAGCTCGTCCGGTTCACATCTCCTGTGAAACTTAGGTCCTGCAAAATCAAATAAAAATTCTTTATACAAAAAGAAAGGAAAAAAAAACATGCGATCTTTTTATTAGAATCCCTTGCAAAAAAGTATCAAGTAGTAGACTTTCCATTTTCTTTACTTATGTAGTCAAGAAGATAAAGAGATATACAATAATAGGTATTATGTTTACATTATCTCCCCAAAAAGAAATGGTTATTTGTACTTAATTATTGGGACAAACACTTTGTGAAGAGTATGTCCAAATCCAAATATTTTCGTGTCAAATGATAGATTTTATTGTTGATCGGTACGAAAAATCCAATAATAGAGATGTGGGGAACAAGACCTATGTGTCGATATGTATACGTACGCACGTAACATCGACACATCAATTGCTCGTTCATGTATATCTAAGGATTAGGTATAGGTCGTATGGAAGAAAAGTTTGACGGAATTGTCAAATTTATTGTTCTTGAAGACCAAAAAGCATATGATAAAAATGAGAAACGTGCCTAACAATAACAAACACTAATAGTAATAACACTTATATAGTAGAAACAACTTTAATAATAACAATGGACGGCACTTTCGTTTGGGATAAGATTTTTGGATAGACCACTCGGCGTGATATATGAACAGTACATCTTCATTCTCTATTCTCTAATGTCCTCCCCAACCCAATAAATAAAAAGACCATTTGTTCCTATCCTTAGTTTCTAAATAAGTTTCTAAATAAAACTATAAAAACATAAAGATAACATTCTTGACTTTCTTAAGCGAACGTATAGAGATAAAGTAACTTACGTTTGAATTTGAAAACGCGTGAATGAGAAACGTAAAATGTCGGTTAAAATGATATGGACACTAGTGAGATAACTACTCTACAACGACTTAAGCAAAATGAAAACAAATTATATTAGGTTATTTGTTAGTTTAAAATAATAAATACTAACGTACCATGTAGTACGGAGGAGGATAGTGTTGTTGTTGCTGAGGGTAGAAATGAAACTGGTCGTGATTTGTTGTACATGTGTTGGAACCGTCAGGTGTGGATGGCTCCGACCAGTCCGAGTCTAGCTGGCACTCCATGTTTACTCCGAATAGTCTCAATGTCTTCGAATTCACTCTCTGGCTCTCCACCGCTTGAGCCCCTGTGTGCCATTCAATTAGATAATTAACAACAAATATTGTTTATATAAATTTAATGTAGAAACTGAAATCGAGGAATCTATAATGGACAACTACTGAGACTCTTTAGTCAGAATTATCCCAAAAAGAACAAGACTTTTAATCGGATGAGAATTTCCAATTTTGGTACTCTCAGATGACAAGCTTTACCACAAGGAGACGCCACGTCTATACAAGTATATTATATGCGACTAAGTAATAACATTGGTACTACAAAATGTCTCCATCACATGTAACAATTAAACGTATACATTTGAAAAATAAGTATCACTATGTACTCTAAATTAATTATGTTTGATGATGGGTTTTGAACTTGGTCAATTTCTTATGTTGCGTATATATACACGGATTTTATAAGTGTAAATAAATATAGTGTAAAATGGAAATGGAGAACGAGTAGGTGTAAGCAAGGATACGCAACAAATGTCACGTAGAGCAGATAATACGAATCCGATTCTGTTTCTATGGGCTTCCATCATCTCTTTATTTTTACTTCTCTACTTACTTTAAAAGCGCGTCTAACCTCACGCTCCCAAGTCCCAAACAAGATAAAGATTTTATTTTTCAATTGGGTCACGTAACTTCATATGGTTCATGAAATAGATATTCACTTTTTAACTTTAATAAAAGGATTGCATTACTCCTTAAATTTTAACTCCGCTAATATCTACCTAATATGTGCATGAAAACTGAATTGTATACGTTGACAAAAATTAGAAGCGACAAAATGGATTAGTTAATAATCTAGGCTAGCTAACGAATTTGGGGTTTAGTAGTTTCACTTTCTTAAAAACAAAAACAAAAGCAAGAAGAGGGAAGGGTACCTGCATGAGGATGATATTGGAGCGAGGCATTGGATTGATGATGGCGATAAGAGTCGGAGGAAGATGAAGAGTCACCCCGTCTTCTCCAGCCAATGAAGAATCTACCACCATCAGCACGGTGGCGATGGAAGAGAACAACGTCTCCGGCGTCAAGGTTCTTCTCCTTGACGTATCTGCTCCAGCCTTTGGTCAAGACGTAACTTTGGCTACTGTTCCAATACGAGTATCTGAATCTCCATGGCTTACCTTCCTCGTCCTCGAAGCAGAGGAGAAGTCCCTTCTCCACCGCGTCTGCGGCCGCTGCAGCTAGCGGGAAGTATCTCTCGGCGTGCTGCTTTGGGATGACGAGGCGGTTGAGTTTTCCGACGTCGCTTGGGGTTAAAGGTTTCTCGAAGAGAGCTTCTTTTTCCTCCACGACGTCGTTTTGGTGGTGGTGTTGTTGTTGCTGCTGTTGTTGCCACATGAGAGAATGGTAGTGGAAATCGCTTGAGTATTGGGTTATTGACATTTGAAAGAGAGAGAGAGAGGAAAGAGATGTCAAATAGTGATGAGAAAGAGAAATTAAGGGCAAATATTTTTTGAGATACCAATGCTCCTTTAAGGAGGGTACATGTATCTGCCTCTATTTATATATGTTTATATATAAGTTTCAAAGAAAGAGAAATTAAAATTGATATATAATTATCAAGTATGTATATAAAAATATATGTAAGATATGCCTTTCTAGTAATTTCTATATATCATTGGAGATATATAAATTTCGATGTAAAAAAGAATAATAAACAAAATTGGACACATAAATTTCAGCTTCAATATAAAGTTTAATATTCCTGATAATAAATGTAAAAAGTTTGCTTACAAAACAAAGAAAAATATGAAAAGGTGGTTGATGATTATTCTATTCAATACTAGTAAGGACTTGTTTATCTAGTGGTATTTTAGCTAGGGTGTATAGATTTCACATTTTGATATTTATGTATGCACATATCTATATGACTATATTTACATGTGAGATGTGTTTTGTCGGGATAAGGCACATGTTATCGCATTATCCTTCATTTTCTATAGCTTACTACTAAACTTGTCAAGCACGTGCTCTCCATTCACCACCCAACAAATCATCCAGTTATCTCATTCTTAATTATGTTAGTTTTGACATATTGACATTTGTATTACTAATTAACTGACACTACATAGTATTGATTTCTTACAATAACATTTATCTTATTTTCGTTACTTGAATTTGTGACCCTACCAGTTTCATCAGGTACGGTAGAATTATCATCAGTTAATTAGTATAATTTTAACTGTTTAACACAAAACCATATTTTCATTGTATAATTTTAACAAGAAAAAATCTTGTATAATTCCAGAAATAGTAAGGTAGCCTATTCTATCTCTGATGATAATGCAGATATTCTTAGATTATATTTTTAAAAAGTGAGAAGAAAAAAAATATATAGGCAGATACATGGACCAAAGCCTAGAAAAGATCTTTTGTCTCTTAACCAAGAAGATTTCTATGTACAGCCTTTCCTTATTTAGTTTTTTTCATCACGTGCATGACACATCTCATTAATGTTTACGTATTGTTCATAAAATTTCGAAAATTGTTTGGCTCTAACTATTTTATGTGAAATGATTTAGATATAAAAGAAAAAAAAAAAAAGAACACATATGATATAGCTTTGTGTGTGTTTCCAAAGAAAGAGTCGTGGGAGGGATAGAGATAAGATCTGTCTTCAATTGTCTGTCCTCTTTCTACAGTCGTGTTTCAATCCTCTCCTCACAATCTCCCCTCACTAACAAACATATAATAAAACAAGAATATAAAATTCGCAAATGTATTACGTAAACCCAAAACAAACTTTTCTAATTTGTTACTCGCTTTTTGTTTTTTATGTCTTCCCGACTACTTTGTCCTCTTTGTTTCCTTTTTCTGACATATTTATCACAATCTGTCATTATGCTCTTGAGAGATTAATTTTTCCAAAATCTCATAAAGTTAGATTATATATGTTAGGTGAGTATTCAGCGGGATCTTATAGTAATCATCATGTTTATGCAATGTAGTTTAAAATTATATCGGTTTCAAAAGTGTTTTAACATGAATTTAAATAAATTCACTTTAGCATTTACTGTGTACATATAAAACTAAAACTAATCCTTATAGTAATGTAAAGTCTATTGAAGAGAAGTCAAAACTCTCTTTGCTAATGGTTCTCACAGAGAAGTAGACAAACAGGCGGATCGTTACAGAAGTTTTAAACCTGTGTGACATGAATTCAAATTTCATCTTATTCTGTGTAGCTTAACTTATGTTGGTGATAATGAAATGCAGTACATAACTTAAAAGGTGTAACGATTATGTATAGAAAAAACGTCATACTATGTTTATAATATATCGACAACTTGCTTTGTATTTGGTGACGTTATATCGACAACTTGTTTAGACCTGAAGCCTGTTAATTCGAAAAAGTTTTCGTTCACCAAAAAAGTTGTTATGTGATATTTCTGTATATGTAATATTTTAATAAAAACCAGGTCAAGTGATAATACTTCATCCTCGATCGCTGCGAAACTTCCTCAATTTCCAAGTAGATTCATTCTATCATCAGGTAAAACCCCTGTTTCTTCAATTCCACTACTGACATCAATGTTTCACCACAATTACACTTCACCTACTTATGTGAAATTACTTTGTAAGAGTTAATCAGAGAGTTCTTCCAAAAATGAATGAAGATAGTACGAAAAGGAAAAGTTCCCTTGAAAATTTTATTAAATGCATGTTAAAAATGAATAAATTTATCTTGTCATAAAAAAAATGTTGCAATATGAGTACGTATAAGAAAGGAAAAGAAAACAATAATGAGAAGAGCAGCAGAGAAGGAACATGGATCCTTAGCGACGAATCAAGATAGGGAATCATAAATAAAAATATAGTATACTCCATATAGATAAAGAGAGACAAACAAATTCCAAGAAATTGTAAAATTTTAGGAGAGATCTTTGGATTCATAAAACGAATAAATAAAAAGATACATTATGAGATTATATTGTAAGGAAAGTGAGTGAGACTAAATAAGCTTGACCATGCACGAAGGTCATATATGTGCACTACGCTTATGGCTATTTTGCTTTGATGTACTTATTTTGATTCCCTTTTCGCAATTATTGTGTTCTCGTTTGTGATCCCAATACAACTAAATATCTATGACTATGCTCTTTATATATAAAAAGGTATATATATGATTCATATACATGCGACGTATACAACTAAAATGTTCACGTTAAGCTGTGACGTAAACCAATATTTCTCAAGTACATATATAAATTTATCAATTTGAATAGCGATTCCAAACTTCGGTTCCAAACTTCGGGTTAGATTAATGAATGGTTCGGATGAGCAATTGGAAATGATTTTCTGGACCGGGTATGAAGTCGAAGTCTCTTGGACCGATTATATATTTCAGTAAATGCAACTGTTCTGAACTACTATTCGATCTCCTGTTTGATTCAAATTTTCAACCTGAACAACTACGACGACAGTCCATAAATAACTATTGTAAGTAAGTTATAATTTATATTTCATCCCAAAAGAATCTCAAATTAATAGAAGAAAATAGTTTCATATCAATCAACTATATATATGGTGTGACTGTGATGTTCTATAGTTGTTTGTGTCTAAAATAAATCTTATATTATTGAAATATTTGTTATGTAAATATATAGTTCTATAGGTTTCAGAAGAACAAACACATTAGCTACGGGACAAGTTATTGATTAGTTATTACCAATGGGCATTAACATTTGTTGGTTTTTTTAATATAAAAATATTGTAGTGGTTTTGGAAGAGATCAAACAAATATTCTAATTAGTTTAACTTGTTTTTCTAACTCAGTAAAACTTTGCCATCATTTAGAGCAGTAATCTTTTGCAACGGAAACAACAGTTAATGTTTTTTCAATCACACAAATCGAGAATTAGGGAATTATTTTTTAATAAAAACCCGAATATGATACCCTTATTTTCCTTACTCATGTGTCAAAAGTCTATAAATGTTGGACCTAATATTTTTAGCTAGTTAGGCAAGCTGTTGATTTCAAGTATTAACAGCAAATATTGATTTCATGGCTTGTTTGCCTGAGTTTTACATGAATGAAAGACACTTTGTTGGAAAAATGTATTTTCTGTATTATTTGGAGTCGAGGAAAATATTATCCTTTGTTTATCACAAATATAGTGTAGGTAGCTTAGCTTGATGAAATATCGAAGAAAAATAAAACTAACGGATTATCATTAGTCACTAAAAAACATACTTTTTGGCAGGGACGAACATATTTCCAAGTTCCTAAACCAATGTTTTGTCACGTCGTTTCAAATATGGTAGCAGCCAAAGACGTAGCTCCTCCGACTAAATTAATAGTGATGATCAACTTATGCAGCATTTCAGTTCGTAATTATATATTTGTTAACGATTGAAAATATAGTTTTTAGAAAAAAACATCAAAATTTCAATCATATAGTGACAGAGAAAAAAAAACATTATCAGAAGTATCTAGACTAGTATACCCACGTGCCACTACGTACACACCTATGTCTAAGTATGTGTGCATTGTGCATGTACATTTGTGTACATATACACGTACGATATTTGTAGGCTTTGATTACGAAATTAATGTAATAATTTAAAAAAATTAGACAAAGAATCCAAGTTTGATTTAGTAGGTATCTGACACACCTGGATTAATACTTAAAAAAAAAATATTAGTTTGAAAAAGATATGAGATCATCTGTGCAAGTTCATTTCACTTAGAAGTAATTGAGTACAAGATTGCTTTTCAGTACAGAGAATTATGGTAAGAATAATACATGAATACTGACACAAATGAGATGTCTTAAACAAAGGATGTAATTAAGTTTGTAATTTGACTTGATAGTTTAAAAGTAATCCAAGTATCCATATGGACAGATGAATGCTATTATTATATTTTCTCTTTAATTATACGGAATATATTATAGAATGTATACTGTATACCATGGATGAGATTATAGATGTACTCATCATAAGCTTATCATTAGCGTAAGACTTTGGAGACCTAACCGCGGTACCATAATATTCCAACTGTTATACATGGACGTGGACCCGAACTTGGGCCTTTTTGAATATAGTCTATGCGCAAAAATCTTGTGGAAGTATCCAGGCATTGGCCGAGGACTAAACCTACAGAAGATAAATTTAATAGGAGCCCAATTCTGACAGGTTTAGCGTTTCGGAAACCAGAAAAACCTGATCCAAAATTGTGGCATGGAAAAGCCAACCAAAGAAAAGTTTGATCGACACCTCACCGTTTAACCCGGTTGAGAACTAATCAAGGATTGTTCATTTCCTCCATATTCTATGATATATCAGTTACGTGATTATATTCTATTTTGAACGTTAGGGAAACTTAGGGGATACATGCATCCTCTAAGTTATGAAATATATAATTAAATGCACAGTCACTTTTATCTCTGAAGTTATTAAACATGCATTGCTCCGAGATCAAAACTGCTTATCCTGCATCCTAGCCGAGGTTATCCTTGCTTCCCAAAAGTAAATCCACAAACCAGGGAGATATATAACTCACAAAATTTAGCTTTCACCATCTGGAAACAACTACGCAAAAAGTTTGGTTCTTTTTTAATGATATTTTTTCAGTTTCTTATCATGAACTGTAGATGTAGTACATTCGCTTAAGATCAGTGCTTGACTATATAAGATATACAATTTAAAATGTAACTGTATATATCCAGTGGATATTAGTCTGTCAAAAAGGGAAAATTAGGTTGAGAGTAGGAACCGGATACACATACAATAATGTCGTTCGCTTATTTTAATATATGACGCAAATGAAACCGACAATATTGTTAGTTTATTAAGTGTGTATTAGTCTATTAACTGAAAGATAATAAATTTAGAACTAGCAGAAAACTAATATAGGTCTCACAAAAAATAAGGGTTAAAAAAACACTGCGTCAGATCAAAATCATATGCCATATGGACTATTGGGTTGGCCCTAAAAGAGGCCACAAGATGTGTGCATCAGTGCATGTGCTTTAGACAATTAGACTGCTGCACCTGACCAGTAGGTTGGCTCGGTCAAGTCTATAGATCCAACGCTGCTTCCCAAACAAGTCCTTATGGCCATAAACTTCGTCTATTAATCGTTTGTCTGTTTTTACTCCGATTTCCATTTTTTTTAAACACTAAGAAAATTTGAAATAGTGATGATTGAAATAAAGATATTAAGCCCTGACATTAACTTATACCAGTATTTTAGTTATATATATATATATATGTATTACTATTTATATTTCAATAATTTAAAATATATGTAAGAAAATGCCAAGACGACGTTATTTATCAATTATTTCAGTCATGCTGATGTAAATCATTGTTGGTCTTTCCTTTTCTCATCGAGCCTTTTCTTTTTGGGTATTACTTACTAGTCAATTTTTTTATTTAACACAAAGAAATTGTACAAACCTAATCGACGGTGATATCTCTTGACTCAAATTTAAGCCAACCCTTAATCTAGTGTTGTTTTAAGGTTGTCCCATTCCCTGTTGTTTGTGAAATTATATTAAATTGTAAATAATATCTCATTGTCATGTTCAAGGAAAAAAAAAAGCCAAGTACTAATTAAGCAGATGGCGACTCGATGCATGAAATTGCTTAACCAAAAGATCATGCAAATTTACACGGTCGTTTAAGCGTTTATAAGACATATTAAATATGATTCATAATGGAATGAAATTTATAGATTTAAAATTTTAAGTTAAAACTCAAATTAACCTATCCTAAAAAGTTCAAATAAAAGGTCCGAATGGTGACTGCGGTTTTGGTTATGCGGGGAAAGCGGTTTTAGAGTACGGTACGGTTTAACTGCGCTACGTGCGGTTTGCGGGACAAGTGCGGTTTATACAAAATAAACGGTACAGAATGATATTTGATTGGTGAAAAAACTATTTGCAGTTCAGTATTAATTGTGTCAACGGTAAAAAAAGGAAAAGCGGTACGGATTACATATATTATTGATAAATTTATTAATAATTAGTATGTTTGTATATTATTGTATGTTATGAATTAATAATAAAAATAATTGTATTTATAAATCTTAAATACTATAGTTGATCAAAAAGTACTTTTTTTTTGTCTGACATATTGATAAAATGTTCAACTATAAAAAGATACATTTTTTTTTGAAAAAATTATCGATTATTTTGATTTTCCCATAACATATTTGCAATAATATATCTTATTTGCGTCATAGCTTCTCCATCTGCTATCTCTGTTGCATCCATGTCACCTATACATGCTCAAAATTTTGGTTGTTGTTCGTCTCAGTCAGTACATCTACGAAATCTGCATCCGAGAAATTTGAAATCCTGATGAAATTATGTAGTCCCACTGTAGCCATTACCACTCTTTTCTGAATTTGAAAATTATATCTTGAAAAATCAGAAAGTATCCTCCACTTCTTTTTCCAAGCTCCAAACGTTCTTTCAATAACAGAACGTAAAGATGCATGACATTGGTTGAACAATTCATGTTTATTCCTTGGAGGAGGACCAGAATGAAACTGGGACATATGATATCTCACAACTCGATTTCGTGATGATCTATAAGGAGCAAGAAATCCTTGTCTGTTTGGATAACCAGAATCAACGAGATAATACTTATCTGATGGAGGCAAAGGAAACTCGGTATCACTTTGTTGTGCCATTTGCAGAACAGGTGTATCGTGGCATGATCCTGGTGCTCCATTCCAGATATATGTGAATAACATATTCAAATCACATATTGCCATGATGTTCAATGATACATTATCGTGTCGATTCCAATACATTCCTTGTAACTCATGCTTTACTTTGACGCACACATGAGTCCCATCCATACCTCCAATGAATCCACTAAAATATGGCCAATATCTTCGGTCTACTTGAAGTCTTTCAGGAATGCGATACAACTCTTGTCTTGTTGGAGTTCTAATATAATCACATGCTAATAACTCAGTTGCCTTAAGAACTTCCCTAAATTTTCTTTGCACAGTCTCTTGATTTCGGCCAAATATTAAACCAACATCCCTTTGAACTTCATTGTGCCCACATATCCGTAGAAACATAGCCACACTCTCTTCAATTCCTACATTTAATGTTGGTTGTAGACCATAGTTTGTTTGCAACATATTACACAATGTCGTGAAACATGGAAGTAACATTCGTAATAGTTGAAGACAAGCAGCATCATCTTGTTGTAGTCGACGCCAAATATTCCTCCATCCCATACCTCCATCAGTTTGTGCTGGTGCCCTTTGAAAATATCGTTCATAATAAGTCAAAGCTGGTTGAATTACTAATTCTTCAAATTGTTCATTTTCCAAATTCCACAATTCAATTCTCTCTTAATAATTGAGATTGTTGAGGCCTTGTGATCGCAGTTGACATATACGAAATGCTTGAAATTCATTACAAACGACATGTCATTATACATATATTATTTTAAAAGAACAAATTACATTAAATTTAAAATAAATTTTTAACTTAAATGAGCCAAAAAAACAAATTGAGAAAACGAAATTACAACAAATTAATCTTCATCTCCGACATCGTTTCCAACAATTGTAGCTTATCCTCGTCGGTGCTTGAGGCTATGTCAATGAAATACTTACGCCAAAATACTAGCTCCTTAAGTGCATTAATGCAGGCCCAATAAAATCTAGTATGTTTGGGAAGGTCAAGATCATTAAATATCGCTTCTGCCTTTTTAAATTCATCATAATCATCTTGGTCAAAACCACCAGGGCGTAGTTGTTGAAAGCTTTGTCGTTGGAATTCTCTATAGCCAGCAATG
>NC_025688.1:23343555-23362977 GCF_000633955.1 Camelina sativa
TCACAGGAATTTGAGGTGGAACGTCACCACTATCGCTGTCTGAATCATCATGATCCTCTTCATCATTTGCATGCTCGTTCATCAACTGTTATCTTCTTTGTCTAGCAGAGTGTTGAGATTATGATTGAACATCATGTAATATGAAACATCGTTGCATCACATCCCAAAATTGAGGTGGCTTTCGGTTCAAGCTTTTTGTTACTTTGCATCCCTATAAATTTAAATTATTTAGATTTGTAGTACCAAAATTTAAAACATATCTTGATGAGTAGAAGGATTATTTATACTTACAAACTTTTGATCCTTCCACCATGAGTCAGATGCATATATCATGGATGTATCATGATCAACCGTGATTCCGGTTTTATGCGTAAGAACCTTCCACCTCTTGTAACTTTTTTTGAATTCATCAAGTTTGTTTTTGAAGAATCCATAAGTTATATTCATGTTGAATGCTTGGTTAAATTTTTCTACCATATACTCTCTACCGATAGCAGTAGGATTCTTAAGAGTATAATTATTCATCGCAATTGCTTCGTCGAACAATTGAATTAATGTTTTTTCCTGAATGTACGACCATTTATACTTGTCTTTGTTCTACAAATTTTGAAAATATAATGTCACATATTATATAAAATATAACTATTATTTTAAGTTTTTAAAGAAAAGCTAAAAAAAATTTACCCGTACTGTTGTTTCCGTAGGAGGAGTTAAATTTTCGGTTGGTTGATTTGAACTTGTTTGTCTAGAAGGATTTGTGTTTATTCGACGATTAGAAGACATATCTACATTTAATGAAAGTCACTGGTTATTATACATTTAATAAAGTATTAATAATTTTATTGTTAATAAGAATTTTTTTAAATATATAGTTTTACTTCCAAACTAATATATATTTTCATATATATATATATATATTTATATATTAGTTAGGAAAAAAAATTAAAGATGATATGAAACATAATGAAAATGTTCAATTGCTATATAAATAAACTAACATGTATAATTTTAAAAAAAAATAAGTAAACTGGATTACAAATTTTTTTTTAAATAACAATATAATTAATACATGGGTGTTTTAATAACCATTATGATATTTAAATAGCATACACAATAGTATTATTTACTGAACAATAAGATTATTATTTTTATTAATTTTCAACTTAAAACACATACTACAACTCTATTTATTGACATAGAAACTGCACTTTAAATCAGTTTTTATAAATTTAAAATTTAACAAATCATTTAAAAGTGTTTTTTCATTAATTCATTTTAAAAATATATTAAACAAAACCTATATAACATTGTTTTTATAAAAAAATAAGAATAGTTTTGTCAATAAAAAAATAATAATATGAGAGTGATTAAAAAAACATTATCTTAATGGAGTAGAGTCAAATCTGAGAGAGAGGAGATTAGGTTTTGATAAAAAATATCTAAAGAAAATAAAAAATGTGAGAGTGATTAAAAAAGAAAGAACATTAGAAAAAAGAAAAGAACATTACCTAGAAGGGGGAATCGTGGGTTTGTGAGAGAGAGAAGGGAGAGATTATAGTTTTTAGGTTTGTAGCATAGATAGATATCTCATATATAGTACATTTTAATATTAAAAAATATATTAAAGGAAACATTTATTAACTGCGGTCTAGAAATCTGCTGGTTATTGCCCATTAATTTTTTGAAACGCGGTCCAAGTTATTATCTTCTCAACAATCCGCTTTTTTTTTTTTTTTTTTTTTTTTAAAACGCACATTAACTCTTTTTCTTCTGATTGGCTATACCTATACGGTTTTGATTATTTTTTTTTTAAAACCGCAAATTATCTGCTTCCATTCACTACCAAAATACTAAAAATATCGTTGTGTCAGTTTGCGCCGGCATTTTTTTTCCATCAACCAAAAAACTAAAATATCCAACAATTCTCTCATATTTTGCTAACGCTATGTAGCCGAGCCGACCCTTGCTAGTTTAAATTGAAATTACGGGTGATAGAAACAAGAATGTATGATATCATATATATTTAATTTATAATACTGGCTGAACAAACAAATACAAGAGGTCAACATGGGCCATATCCCTTTCCCACCTTCGTACGTATCTTTATGAATTATGACTCCTTTGTTTGTGAATGTCTCGTCGCATATGTGTGTACGTTTTTGATCTTCATCACTTTATGTTTTTTTTTTTTTTTTTGCATAAACACTTTTAAGGATTCTGACATTAGTTGCGCCTGTACTTTCATGTCTTTTCTACAGAAGCTAATCATCAGAGCTCTACGAGTAAGCACTCATTTGTGTACAAAAGAGATTTATAAGTGAAACCAATAAATATTTCTATTTACTTGTTCATTTGCAAGACAAATGTTTTTATAATTTTTTTCCCCAGTGCAATGATTTCCCATATCTTTTTCAAAAAAAAAAATAAGAAGAAAAGATTTCCCATCGCTTCTTTAAACATCAAAGAAATTTTAACTACTATTATTAAAGGAAACGATGACTAAAATTAGCATCTTTAAGACTGTCTGTTCCAATAGTAAACATAGTTTGACAAACAATACCAGTTGTTGAATAATAATATGTATCATTGACAAAAGGTATGTAAATTTTGAATAGAATATATATATACATACTTCTCTAGTTGATAAATAAAGTTGTCCGGAAATCTAACGCCTTCCAAGTGATGCTTTGGCTAAGTATTCTTGGACAATTTTCTATGGAAAAAAACTTTATAATTTCATTCAAATATCCTGTTTTGATTAGCTTAAAAGAAACAAAATAAGTAGACACATAATTTATTTTGTATTAACTCAGATGCATAAATCAGCTAATATTGGGATTAGACCTCTCCTATTCGTCCTAAAATTCATTTATAATCTCCTTAATCATGTAATTTTAATTTTCAAAAAATCTATAATATTTGTACACAAAATTTATACAACAATATATAAAAAGTTGAATTAAATTAAACGAAATCATGTATCACATATATCCTTTCCAATCACAAATATTATTCTAATCAATTTATACATTTAAATTATTCTTTTCAACGTCAACATAATTGCGTCAATTATTTATTATACTAGCGAAAATGACGTTAATGATATTTTTGTTATAAAAAAAACATATCAACTTGCCAGTTTAAGCAGCGGTACTATTGTAATAAAGTAAAAAAAAAAGATGGACCAATTTGGCAAATAAAAAGACTTTGACGCTCTTATATAAATACCCCTTCACTGATTAACCAAAACATCATTAACTAATCACTCCCCAATTAGTAAATTAATCACTGAAACAGAGATGGCTACCGTAACAGATTTAATCTCCACCGTCCATCAGGACATCATAGAGTCTCACATCTTGACACGTCTCGACGGCGCAACCTTAGCCTCCGTCTCGTGCGTCTCCTCACATCTTCACAGTCTCGCTTCAAACGAGATCCTCTGGTCCAAAATCTGCCGATCCACGTGGCCTTCTTGCTCCGACGGCGGTTCTCGTTCTTTTTTCTCCGACGCGTATTCTATGGTGGAAATGGAAACAACCACCGCCGCCGGTTCAGTCTCTGATCTCGACCGTCCGTTTCCGGAACTGATCTCCACCGTTGATCTTCGCTACAGAGGGGAATTGATTCTCAGCAGAGTCGTGAAGACGGAGACCACGACGGCGTGGTTTAAGAGCTCGCCGTTGAGGATCGATCTGGTGGACGCGAAGGATACGGTTGCGACGCCGATTAAACGAAGGCCGAGGACGGAGGACACGTGTCGTGTTCTGGAGAAGGATTTGACTCTGAGCTGGATCGTGATTGATCCAATCGGGAAACGAGCGGCGAATCTGTCGAGTCACCGGCCGGTGTCTGTGCAGAGGAACTGGATAAGCGGAGAACTGGAGGCGCAGTTCGCGACGGTGGTGGATACGGTGGAGTGTGTGATCACGGTGGTCACGTGCGGTGAGGAGGAGATGCACGTGAGGGAGGTGAGTCTCAAGGTTGAGAAGATGGAGGGAACGCATTTGAACGGTAGGGATAGTTTGGTAATTTTGAGGAAGGTAATGGAGGGTAAAAGGGTAAATGGAAGACATAGAGAAGTAGAATCGAAGAGGAGTCACGAAGAGTTTACTGAGAAGAAGAGAGAGATGAAGGAGAAGAAGATGAGGGTAGAATCGGTATTTGCCATTTTGACTGTATCTTTTGGGATTTTAGGCTTTGTCTCTTTTGTTGTGTTTTGTCTTTGGAGAACCTCTAAATGAATATCGGAAGCTTCTAGTAAATTGACCCAAGAGACAATTTAAAAAAAAAAAACATAAAAAACAACTTCTTCAATTACATTTTCACACAATAATACCAATTCTCATGTTACACAAAGCACAAAGCCACAACACATATACAAGAAGAACCACTAGTCCCGTACATTACTGTCTTGACACTTGTAAAAAAAGGGGAAATATATCAATGCCTCTTGAGAGCGACGGCGGAGATGATGATGAGAACGATGAAGAAGAGAATCGCGATAGAAGCGGCTACAACCGCGGTGCTAACGTTCTGGCAGAAATCTCCAAACTGCTGACAGATGGGGAGCCAGTTGGTGCTTTGGTTGCCGTTGTGTGCAAGGTAGACGATTGATGCTGCCGCTGCTGCTGCTGATGTGTTGAGCGTCACGACCAACTTTATATATATAACATGCACCATAACATAAAAGAGAGTGAGTTATATGAAATTAAGAAAGAAATGATTAATAGAGTTATAAGGTATGTTACGGTATCGAAGATGAGGAGGATCAGCCGGGGCGCAACAGCGAGTGGACGGATAATAGCTATGATGGAGAAGGGAAGTGAAAGGACGAGATAGCTGGCCACTATTGCTACGGCTATCACAAAGTACCTTCAGATAATATATAACTTATTAGGTCACTAACCTCACAAATCACAATGATATATAACCGGTACATGACTTGACTTCGAATTTAAATATATGATTTTAAGTACACTATATATATATATATATCAAACTAGAGATATGTTTCACCTTGTTTAAAGATATACTGCATGCATTAATTAGTTTTGTAAATATGAAGTAAAATAAGTAATTATATAGAAAGAAGATAGGAATGGACGTACTGAAATGCGGGAAGGTCATCGTAACCGGCTTGGAACTGGAGGAACTGAGTAAAGAAGGGAAGAGTCTCCTCGGCGGTGTACATGACAGAGGCAGCCCCAATGGTGACTGCTATGGCCCCCAAACGGAGGAGGAAATCGAATATGGCCAAACCTCTCTTGGCGCCACCTCCTGCTGCGGCTGCCACAAATCCCTTCTTCTTCTTCCCGTCAACTACGACATGGCTTGAACTTTTGGTCACGGTGCTTGGCTCGCCGACGTCAATGGTGGTGGACTCTTTCGTCATTTTCTTGTAGTTGGGGGTTTAAGAAAGACTAAGTTGTGTGCTTTGTGTGTTGTGTATTGGAAGGTTTTGTAGTTGTGGTGGGAAACTAATGGAAGATGGACCAGAGTTTATATAGTGCTTGTATAATTATGCAGTGGTTAATTAGGAATAATTAGTAGCTAATTAATGATTGGCTTTTTAAAATGGTTTGATATTGAGTTTAGTTGATTTGTTAGACTGGGGAGAGGAGTTGTTCATTGCTTCTTACTTTCCCCCACTTACTGTACTTGGGTTTGAGCTAAACAATTGAACTCAAAAAGAAATTGTAAACTAATGAAGTTGGTATCCGTTCGTAGGCACAAAGAGCTTAGTAATGTGTTGTTTATGTTACATTTTATTGCCAATTGTATGTTTGTTTATCTAACGACTAAAACTACTTTTGACTAGTTAGTTTTTTTTTTTTCAAGCGAAGCACAAAATTATAATATGGTTATCATGTATGCAATGTCAATGACTAGTTAGTTCTTTATAACTTTGATTTTATGTTTTTATTTTACTCTTTTATATGGATCATTATCGAATTTTGTCTATCAAAAACTAATTTGACTAATATAAATTGAAAAACAAAATTATTTTTGAAAAAAATTGGCACTTGCTCAATTATAAAATTAGTTTGGTAATTAAATATCAACATAATAATACACAATTTTAGTTCCTTTTGATACAATTATAAATTCTGTAAAATATTTTCAGGAAATAACAGAGCTTAATTACCAAGTGTACCATTATGGTACTACCATATAACTCTTTCTAATTCGATCAGGTGTGTTTGCCCAAAAAAAAAAAAGGATCAAGTCTTAATTCCTACATTAACACCAAAATAAAATAACATCATAATCTCCTTAATTAAGCTGCTATATTCTAGCAAAATATTCCCCTAGATATGTAGTTGATAAAATCATATATATTCTTCTACATTTTTTTTTATTTTGTTCTGAATTCAAATTCTGTAACGTAATCTTGAACGTTCGGATTGATATCTCTTATTTAACCTTGTCTATCTCTCACTTTCTCTGTATCTCTTTCAAATCAGATCAACAATGGCTAGGATCAGAAGAATCCCAAAGCGCCATACTCACCACCAATACCACGTCGATTTCTTTGGAGAAGGTTTGATTGTCACGGTTACTCACACTGCCTCAGTGATCCGCCAATGGATCCACACCGTTCGCCACAACAACCGTCTACGCTCTCCACACCCTCTCGTTGTTGGTCTCGGCGTCCAATGGACACCTCATGGTACCGATCCTCCTCCGAAAGTTCTCCAACTATGCGACGGTAACCGCTGCCTCATCATTCAATTGTCTTACTGTAAGCGCATGCCTAACGTCCTCCGAAGTTTCTTGGCCGATAGCCGAATCACTTTCGTTGGATTCTGGAACTACCAAGACAAGAAAAAGCTTGAGAGATTCGACCATAAGTTGGAGATCTGGAGACTTCTAGACATAAGAGAGTATCTGGTATCGTGGCTTGTGAGTAGTTCGTTTGAGAAAATTGTGAAGGTGTATTTGGGGCATGAAGGAGTGAGGAAAGATAAGGAGATATGTATGAGTGATTGGGGCGTTCGCAACCTTTCTCACGATCAGATAGTTCTGGCGTCACATGATGTCTATGTTTGCTGCAAGCTCGGTGTTAGGGAACGTCTCTGGAAAGTGAGAGGTTGAACCTCTTCTTTTTTTTTTTTTCCCCCAAAGAGGTTGAACCCTTTCTTTTGTAGGTTGTGTTGCAAGGAAAGAGCTGTGGTTTGAAAATATTCTATTTTTATAGTTCTTTAAACTCAATAATAAACAATTCAAGAACTTTTTCTTCTGTGACAATTTCATATTTGAAATTAAACCTTGCTCGCTATTTAATTTAAATCTTATGTCAACATTGGTCATGAACAGAAAAAAAAAATGAATTAAATGTAAAGTTTGTACGTTATAAAAGAGACAATTGTAACGCTAAAAGGGAAATATTAACAAAAAGGAAATTTACGAGTTTTTTTTTTTTTTTTGGTGAATAGGAAATTTACGAGTTAGATATACACAAAAGCTATTTTACTTTGGGATCAAGAATATCCTCTATACATAAATATAACAAAACTAGACTTGTAATTAAATTTACGAACATAACTAAATCGAATAAAAATGTAAATATATAAGTAAAGGAAGGCATGGGTATATATCACGAAACATAACAAAACCCTATTTGCTCTCGCCTTCTTTGGGGATTTTCAACTGTATCTGTGTCTTCTCTTATTTAACCTCAGATCGACTCTGGACGATTCGAGTACTCATCCTTATAATTTCCTCTTCAAGGTAAGTTTTTTTATAGCACTTGATTCTAAACGATTATTTGTTACGTATCTTAATTTAGTTCAACTGAAAGTTTCTGGTTATATGTTCTTTACAATTCTAGGATTTTTATATATGGATTGAGCTAGTGAGATACTGGGAGTTATATGATATGGTTTGTAATTAGGGTTCGAAGTTTTACAATAGTTTTTCTTTTTATCTAATTTCCGGGATTTATAATTAAATTACTAACTGTTCAGAGTTTTTGGTATAACTTGGCGAGTTTGATTATACAATATAGTACAGCTGGGGAGTTATACTGAAAATATCATGTTTTATGGTTACTTCTAGTCTGATTTGTGAACTGTTATTTTTATTTATATATACCAAAACCCTGTTACTTTTTTTTTTTAATACCGAAACTGAAAGATGACCTCATTATTTTACAACTTTAAATTTTATCTCGAATTATCTAAGAATGATCTTTGATTTTGTCTAATTTGTATATATGCTTATCACCTAATGTATCCGTTAATTTGTTGAATCCGTCCTTGACATAATGTCCACGGCATACATGTTCTTTTGTGAATGCAAAAGTCAGCAGCGCATCATATACCATGTTTGTCGTGCGAGGAATATTGGAGATAATTTGGGATGCGGCGGTCCATCTACTACTATAAACAAGCTATACAGAACAAAGTTCGTTTATGAAGTGGGCCGGTGACATCTAAACGGAAGAATAATATTATGGTGATAAGTATTAAGAGATTTTAGAATTTAATTAAGGGATATGAATTAGCCTCTATATATTTTAAATGTGTCAGTTCTCTTGAGACACTGTCGATTCTCTAAGTTAGCAGGTTTCAAATCGCCATGGCTAGGATCAGAAGAAGATTCCCAAAGCGCCATAACCACGGAGACGTACACCACGTCGGTTTTTTTGGACAACGTTTGATCGTCACGGTCACTCATACTACTTCAGTGATCCGCCGATGGATCCAAAGCATCCGCTTCTTCAGCCGTCTTCGTTTGTCACACCCTCTCGTTGTCGGACTCGGCGTCCAATGGACACCCGGTGGTCCCGATCCACCACCGGACACTCTCCAGTTATGTGTTGGTATCCGCTGCCTCATTATCCAGTTGTCTCACTGTAAGAGCATGCCCAACGTCCTCCGAAGTTTCTTGGAAGATCGCACAATCACTTTTGTCGGCGTCTGGAACAGCCAGGACCAGGGCAAGCTCGAGAGATTTTACCATCAGTTGTACATCTGGAGACTTCTCGACATAAGGCACTATCTGCCTATTTGGCTCCAGCGTAGCTCCTTTGAGAAGATCGTGGAGGAGCGTTTGGGGCACAGAGGAGTGAGGAAAGATAAGGAGATATGTATGAGTGACTGGGGCGTTCACAAACTTTATTATGATCAGATAGTTCTGGCGTCACATGATGTCTATGTTTGCTGCAAGCTCGGTGTTAAGGAACGTCTCTGGGAATTTGAGATATAAATCTTTCTTTTGTTGGGTTGTCTTGCGAGGACAGAGCTGTTCGTTCAAAATCATGACCTTTTTTTTTTGAACTCAATAATTAACGTTTTCTAATTCAATTTTTTTGTTACCGACACTTTCAAATTCGAAAGTCTCATACAAAAAGCTAATATGTAAAATCTTTCAACCATATAGGCTACCATTTTCTTTTACCAGCAACCCATTAAGCTACCATATATATAATATATTGGTTGATCATAACGAACATGTGCATTTGTATGAAATTATATTTTAGTATTATCAGTCCAAAGACATACATATTGTGGATGACTAATTAGCAGTCTTAGTTGGCACATTCCGATTATAATGTTTGGTCCTTAATTTTTCAATATATTTTCCCCCTTTTTGTATATGATCAGTTCTTAAACTTTGTGTAAGTGTGATTCTCTCTATGTTTCATGACAATCATAAGCCCGAAACCCATTTGTCAAAAGTTTTTGAAAGTTTATTAAAGGAGCCACTTGGGAAACAAAGTGAAATGGTTGGGTCCACTTTCATATGTACAAATCTAAACACTTTGCGGCCAACTAAAACCTGTCAATTCGGACTGATGATAGCATGATGGTCGGGCATAAACCACCTTGCTATTACTCGGTTTAGACACCTCTTTAGAGTTTAGCCAATCCTCTCCCATTTCAGTTTAGTTTTGGGGTTGGTTTAGCTAGGTTCCGTTAGTTCGATTTTAGTAAATTGTAATTAAAATTTAACCAAAGTCACTTTGAACCGGTTTTGGTTCAATATTGTTAGCGTTCGATTACATTACGGTTGTCTGTCTTATTTTTAACATGATAGTATATAATAATGGGTTGATGAATTGATGTGGTTAGTTAGATGAATTCACATTGAATATGGTATGTAAGATGCTTGGTTGCAATTAAACGATTTTTTTTAGAAAAAAAAAGACTAAATTGACATCATCTTATATTGGACCATGATTTTTTTTTTTGTGGGTATGGATCTTAATTTTAATTATTGGACCAAAAATCTTATTCATGATTTATATAATGTACTCCATAAATATAGCACATAGGAATGAAAAAACATCAATTTCAATCATTTTCGTAAATAAGGAGTACATTATAATAAATCATGAATAAGTTTTTTGTGATGAAATTTACCTATTTATTTTGTTCAAATGTATTTATAAACATTTTTAACACATAGAATAACAAGTGGGTATGTGATCGGAAAGTATAATATCTCTCTAGTGTTGCTAATTTGCTGGATGGCGCACTTCATTGTCATTGCCAAAACGCTAATAATGAGAATTTCACATGGCCTTTTTAATTGTAATAAAATATATCAACTTTTCAAAACTTCTGGATAATGTATAATATACAGACATTCTAAAACGTGAACTAACTGGAGTTCATATATTCATGTAATTGCGTTTATGCAACGTTTATATCTATTGCCTTGTTCAAAAATATTATAGGAGCCACTAATAAACACAAGTTGTTAGGAATTCATTTTTAAATTCTGAAAGTTAGTGTAGACATAGGAGTGAGTCAGATATCCATAAAGAACAATATGATAATATGTAGAAATTAGGTCTGATTCATTATATTTAGTTATTTAGAGTACAGTTAGTTCATTATATATGTCATTTATGCAATATGGGAGACAACCAAACATACACACACAAGCGGCACTAGCTACTTAGTGATTAGTGAATCTGAAATTAGTAGTGTCATCAGATGTTTGATTCGACGTATGTATATTGGTAAGTGATACTGTAGTAAACCCCATGAAACATATGTGGTATACATTACGGGAAGTGTTGTTACCTATAGTGATCGATATCTTGTTCAAGCTTTGGAAGACTTCAACTCACCTATGACCGAATATGTTATTGTAGCTTAGTATCTCATGCACCATCTCATTAATTTTGTCTTATTTGTAACCATCTCAGTAAAACTCTAAGCTGATCAAAACTTGTTTTTATAAATATGAGTACAAATCTAGTCTAATGATTTATGTATAGTATCAATGTGTTACAACTATTATAATTTGATATAAAAGGAGTAATGTACTATTATATATGATATATACATGAAATGACTAATTTGTATTTTGTAGCTAAACATACCATTTCATGAAGACATCTAAAGAACATAAATGTTTAACGGTTATATGAACCACTATAAAAAGATATATAACCAATTGTTGTTCCACCATATTGTGAATTAATTATACACACCTAAGAGTCTAAAACCCGAATATAACATTATAACCTAAAACAGTGTTTGTAGTTGTATGTAAAAAGTATTACACATAATCATGACATTACTAGATAAAAAGCACATAAGATAACCAAATGAAACTGATAGGTTAGGTGTGGGCCTCAACGAGTTAAATTTTATGACATCCATCCTATGTGCAACAAACGCGGTTGGGTCTCATGAAATGCCTATAAATACGGACACATTCTCTAGCCAAACTCATCTCACAACTAAATATTAAGAAGAAAGAGTGAAATATGGCTATTCACAAAAATATCTTCTTTCTATGTTTCTTTGTAGGTTTAGGGCTATGTTCTGCTAGACGAGCACTTCTCTCCTTCTCTGAATCCGAGGCTGAAGTCGCTGAATATGGCGTCAAAAGTGGTTTAAATGCTGGTGTTGGTATTGGTGGCGGCAGCGGAGTAGGTGGTGGTGCTGGGTACGGTGGAGCTGGTGGTATTGGCGCAGGCGGAGGTGGTGGATATGGTGGTGGTGCTGGCGGAGGTGGCGGTGGTGGTCCTGGAGGAGGATCTGGCTACGGAGGCGGTGAAGGTGGTGGAGCCGGTGGGTATGGCGAGGGACATATTGGTGGAGGAGGAGGCGGTGGACACGGGGGTGGTGCTGGCGGAGGTGGTGGTCCTGGAGGAGGCTACGGAGGTGGAAGCGGTGAAGGCGGTGGAGCTGGGTATGGAGGCGGAGAAGCTGGTGGGCATGGTGGAGGTGGAGGAAGCGGAGCGGGAGGCGGCGGAGGAGGTGGCGGTGCACATGGGGGAGGGTACGGTGGTGGACAAGGCGGTGGTGCTGGAGGAGGATATGGAGGTGGAGGTGCCGTTGCCGGTGGACATGGAGGTGGCGGAGGCGGTGGGAATGGTGGCGGTGGAGGAGGAGGTTCTGGCGAAGGAGGAGCTCACGGTGGTGGTTACGGAGCAGGAGGTGGAGCTGGAGAGGGATATGGCGGTGGTGCGGGAGCTGGTGGACATGGTGGTGGAGGAGGAGGCGGCGGTGGGGCTGGAGGAGGAGGAGGAGGTGGCGGAGGTTATGCTGCCGCATCTGGATATGGTCACGGCGGGGGTGCTGGTGGAGGAGAAGGCAGCGGTGGCTATGCACCATGAAAAGAATATCTATATGGAGTGTAAGGGCCATTGAGTGAAGTGTCATTTCTCGTAAGACACGATATACATATGAATGTGGTAATAAATAGAGTAATATTTTGTATTAATAAGCCGTAAAATGGCGGCTATATATTGTTGAAGTTTAAAAGTTGTATCCATGCATGTTGACATGTTGTAAACTACTTCGTATCGTGTGTGTCAAGGTTTTTTTATAAATGAAGGTAGTTGTTCCCAACTCCTAAGTTCATCAACTATCAGTATACATAGGATAGAAAAAGTTGTATCCATGCATGTTGTGATTAGCTACTTCGTCTCGTGTGTGCATGTCAAGTTTTTTTATCAACTTCCGGGGCGCTCGTGAGGCCAGGTCCTACTGTTACTCCTTACTTCCTGGCAAGCTACGATCTACAATCTATGGACGGAGCGAAACCATCGTCTTCACCGGAATAACTTCAAGACAGTGGACATCCTTGTCTACCATATCGACTCTATTGTGCGAAACAGAGCCCTAAGATTTCGCGACTCAAACCCGACCCTATCATCAAACATCCTCTTGCTCTGGTTTGCAGGATCTACCTAGATCAACTATTGATGGAGAAACCCTAATCGCCGCACAACATCTCATTCTTTTTTCTCTCGACTCCGTTTCACCCTCAATCAATATTGGCAACGTTGGTGGTTCTACTGCCTAACCGTTTTTATGGTTCAATTCTAACTATTTGGTTCAAGTCTGGTTCTAAAACAACTATGAGTTTTGTTTGGTTTTAATTTCTTACTTCTAATTGGGCTTTCAATATTGGACTTCGGCTCTGTAAACATTTGCTCTTCTGCTTTAAATTTGAATGCTTTTTAACAAAAAAAAAAAATTCCTAAGTTCAACTATCAACATACATAGAGTAGAATATAATCATAGTTTTTAAATTAAAAACTTATAGGAAAAAAGACCATTTCATACCTGTACACCTTCCAAAAGTGCGAATTACTTATTGTACAAACAAGTAGTGCTAATTTAGACATGTATCTCAGTAAACTTAAAATTTTATACTGTGTACTTATACCGACAAGAAACATGCATGAAAACTCTTTCCTCATGGAGATTGTGATCATATATATTTGCTTTTAAGGCATAATACAAATTTGGATCATCAACTCCATGATTTATCGAAATATTATATAGTAGATAGTATTAAACAGATTGATAGTGTTTATGTTTATTAATTTGTGTGAAAAATATATCATAATAAGTATATATATATCTTTTAAGAAAATTCATAGAAGTGGTAGATGGAGTTTGCACATTACAATGGACTGCACTAGGCCCAAAACATGTTTATAATCTTCGGGTTTACCGACCCAATTGAGGCAGAATCAGATCCGACCCGATAAAAGAGTAAGCATCGCTCACACTTTTGTCTTGCTTCGATTTCCGACGAGACGCTTCTCTCTCCCTCTCTCTCTCTCTCCCTCTCTCTCTCTCTCTGACCTTCTTCCGCCATCTCTGAATAATGTCGGCGAGACCTGAAGGAAGCCCGCCGGAGGTTACTCTGGAGACCTCCATGGGTCCCTTCACCGTCGAGGTATCTGTCTCTCTTTCTTCCTTGTTATTTTCTTGTTTAGCTATCGAATCAACGGAAAAAATAAAAAACAAATTCCGGCTATTACATTCATATATATAGAGCTCACACGAACTCAGGGATCTAGATTTCATATATAGTTTCTTCATTCCGATTGTATTCTACTCGAATCGAAACTTCTCCTCGTGAAGATTTTAGAATTTTTAGGGTTTTAGGGTTTATATTGATTTTGTGTCAATTTCCTCAGATGTACTACAAACACTCCCCGAGAACTTGCCGGAACTTCGTTGAGCTATCCCGGAGAGGTTACTATAATAACGTTCTTTTTCACAGAATCGTCAAGGTCTGTGTTGTCCTGTTTCCAATATATTATGTATATTTATCGTTTGTACTGAGATCATTCACTATATGTGATGAAGTTCTAAGGATTTTTTTTTGTTTCTTTTGCTATTTTGTCAGGATTTCATTGTGCAAGGTGGGGATCCTACTGGAACTGGAAGAGGTGGCCAATCCATTTATGGGTACGTGTTTCAATCTTTATCTCATCATTTTGTCTTTTCTTTTTGATCATTGTTAGCTTTGCTGGTTGATTCTATGGATGTGTGTTAGTAAGGGATTAGATATAGTTAAGCTATGTTAATTTTGGCTGGGCGGATTACATCAAGCTTGGATGAAAGTTAATAGTAAAGTAGCTCCATTATAGTTTGAGAGCAAGTAACATTTAGTTTCCGTTTCGTTTGATCGGTTACGTTTTTGAAATTGAACAAAACAATATTCAAAACTTCTTAACATGATTTATATAGTCGACTCCCACAAGGTTCTTAAAGTCCCAAGTTGGTTGATACTGACAGTGTCAACATGTATAATGTGAAAGCTCTAGCTGCTCCATTTATAGTCTGTTTCATTCTTGCTTTTGGTCCGCTGATGTGTTCCAGAAGCTTGTAGTAGGATATTTTCATGTCGTATATTGTTCTTACAATTAGTCTTATGTTTTCTTTTTTGATTTGTTCCTTTTCCGCAGTTCAAAGTTTGAGGATGAGATAAATCCAGAGTTGAAGCACACCGGAGCTGGAATCTTATCAATGGCAAATGCTGGTCCCGATACAAATGGGAGTCAGTTCTTCATCACTTTAGCACCACAACCGTCCTTGGATGGTAAAACACATTCATCTCTGAAACTTGCTTCGTTGTTTTAAGAATTGAGAAATCCTTTTCCAAGTTTACCAAGAGAGTGTTACTTACTGTTCTAATTTTTTTTAACATTTGTATGAACCTTCAGGAAAGCACACAATCTTTGGCAGAGTGTGCCGTGGTATGGAGGTGATCAAGAGGCTCGGTAGTGTCCAAACCGATAGCACTGACAAGTAAAGTTTACTCACTCTTCTTTCAAAATCATCAAGGGTTGACCCATCGGAAAAAAAACCGAGTAATCAAATAAAATCTCTTTTCTATTCCAAAATTTCCAGGCCAATCCATGAAGTGAGGATTCTGAGAACCAAAGTGGTCGATTAGAGCAGACGAGCTTTTGGTGAGGAGAAGAAGAAGCAGCAGCAAAAACGTTATAACTCTGTACTGATACATGATACTATTGTAGACTGGTTTTGACTCTACTTTGATTGAAATAGACTGTTTTGAATCCGTTTAATTTCTTCTTGTAATTTGCCTCGTTCCTATCAAGATCCTAATTTCTCCATTTACAAATGTCCCTTTGGGACAATCAACGGCCAAGAAAAGAACACGTCGTAAAGAGTTTTAGTGTTTCAACTCATATCCTCTAAAAAGCTATCTCTCACTCTGTGAAGGACGTGACAACACGAAAAATGTCTTTCACAGCAGCGGCTCTCTTTGTTCCGCCTCCGGTTACCGTTCGATCTCCGGCTAGAACTCTTCGCCGTTCATCAATTCCTTGTTTGCTTCCGACGAATGGCGTAGTGGGTCGCCGGCAAATCAAGAAGTCGGTCGTAGCAAATGCTTCGCCGGGAAACGGAGGCGTCAGGGCGGGGGAAGATGACGGAGTTTCTCTTGGTACAATGAAGCTTCCGGGGAACACAGATGTCGCGAGATTCGAAACTCTTCTTTTCCAGGTATAGATCTTATGAACTTGCAAAAAGCTGGAATAGCTCAGTTGGTTAGAGCGTGTGGCTGTTAATAGCTCGGAGGTTCGACCCCTCCTTCTAGCGGGATCACTTTTTGAAATTAACTGATTTATTTTTCTTTTGTGTTGTAATTCTCATACAGTGGGCGAACAGTCTTTGCCAAGGAGCCAATCTGCCTCTTCCGGTTCCTCTCAAGGTACACATATATAAATTGCTTCCTATTTGTGATTGATCGAAATCTATAAATAAAAATGTGAAATTGACTCTGGATCAATGTTAGGTTGATAGAATAAGTGGAGGAGCAAGGTTAGGATTCATCGTGATGGAGAATGAAGGCAAAACCGATGTTCCGGTTTACATTGACTGTTTGGTTAACCAAACAGAGGATGGTTTGGTGTTCCAAGCGACACGTCATGGACGGAAGAAAGACAAAGCACCTCCGGGAGAAGAAAGAATCATGAGAAGCCTCTTAGGTGCTTTGAAAAGAGCTGTTGAGCTTGCTCGAATCGCTTAAAATCTGACTCTTTCAAAATGAAATTATATTTTTCAATATCTCTTTGTTTATGTCTGTCTTTCTAGTTATATTTTTTTTATACTAGTTATCAAAAAACATCAGTGGTGGATTACATAGTTTAACAGTTTAGGGGCGCAAAGTGAAAACAATTATACAAATTTTTATATAAAATTATGTTGCAAGACTATCAACAAATGACAATTTGGCCGAGTGGTCTAAGGCGCCAGATTTAGGCTCTGGTCCGAAAGGGCGTGGGTTCAAATCCCACAGTTGTCAAATATTTTTAAAATTTCTTTTTTTTTCCCAGCGATATTTCTGAAACGGCGACGTTTATTAATTTATGATCAACATGGGCTAAATCCAACAAGTAAGACTCGGCCCAAAACGTATTTCGAAACCCTAAACGAAGGCTTCTCGATCTCACTCCGAAGTCATAAAAACCCTAATATAAATTCGATTTCTGCTACCATCGTCGTCTCTCTCTCTTGCCAAACTCTGTATTGTAGGCGGAACTACAGCTAGCTCCAAGAGCCTTTTCCTCTTTGCTTTCTTCAAATTCGATCTACTCTTGTTAACCATGGTAAGGCTTCGTTCTTGTAAAGTTTTCCTCTTATCTCTGATTATCTCAGATTGATTTCAGATAACAAAAATGTAGATTTACGTTTTTCCCACTGCTTATTTTCGTGTCATTTGGAGTTTAGAAGTTATCTAACTCACATTACCTTTGATCCTTGTCTCTGTTGGTTGATTGTATTAGTGAGAAAAAATGTTTAGGCTTGTGATTCATGCTGGCTAAAATGTTTGGATTACCATTGAGTTTGATTTGAAGTGATATAGGAGAAGATTTGGTTTTTATGAATTAAGCGGTAATGTAAATGTGAGTGGGAATGTATGTTTTTGTGTAGTCGTCGAAGAGAAAGACTAAGGAGCCTAAGGTTGAGACTGTGACTCTTGGACCTACTGTTCGTGAGGGAGAGCAAGTTTTCGGTGTTGTTCACATCTTTGCTTCATTCAACGACACTTTCATTGTGAGTTTCTTCTCACAAGATTGAGAGATTCCATTATATCATTTATGTTAGGTGAAGCTGACATATGATGTGATCTTCAATTTGCAGCATGTTACTGATTTGTCTGGACGTGAAACACTTGTCCGTATCACTGGTAAGCATCAGTTGATCCTTCATTTCTGAGGAATTAATAAGTTAGATGCTATTGTCCTTCTAGTCTTTAGTGGGTATGACAGATTTTTAAGTGTTATCTAGTCTCTCAACCTCTCTTGTGTTCTATTCTTTCGAGTAGTATGCTGTCTTCTTGAATTCAAATATTCTCTTTTGATTTTGATTAGGTGGGATGAAGGTGAAAGCTGACAGAGATGAATCCTCACCTTATGCTGCTATGCTTGCTGCCCAAGATGTTGCTCAGCGATGCAAGGTACACCTAACTATATATAATGAAACACTTGAAAATATTTTCATTATGAAACTAAAGTCCCCAAGTTGTGTGTGGATCTAACTGCTTTGTTAACTACTATTTAAAACACAGGAACTTGGAATCACCGCCATTCATGTGAAGCTCCGTGCCACAGGTGGAAACAAGACCAAGACACCTGGTCCTGGAGCCCAGTCTGCTCTTAGAGCCCTTGCTCGTTCTGGCATGAAAATTGGCCGTATCGGTAAGCTTCATAACCTAGTAATATCTACCAGCTATTGACTGTTGTCATGTTTCTTGAGTGAGCATTTCTGACATTGTAGTTGTTGTTATTGCAGAGGATGTTACTCCCATCCCAACAGACAGTACCCGCCGAAAGGGTGGTAGAAGGGGAAGGAGGCTCTGAGTTTTTGGGCTTTATGGGAGCGTTTCTATTTAGCTCCACCATGTGTTTCATTTTGTCAGAACAATTTGTTTGAAGTTTGTTAGATTGTGAAAGAGTTTTGGAGTTGAATGATTTTTGTTAATTTGAGAAACAATGCTTTTTTAATATGACGCGTCTATTGGCTTTTTTAGCTTCCTGACTTCTCAATCATAACTAAAATGTTGTGCTTTTGTATTTTGTTGTCTCGTATGAAAAATATGAAGAATTTAAGCTTAGTTGATCAAACTTGCAAAGCGTTTGTATCTCATTGTCTAGTTAGTGAGAAGCTAAATTATGAAGATTCTAGCTGAATTGATCAAACTTAATATTCTATATGATTATTGACTTCGAGTCTTGGTCGGTAGCTCTAAAAAAACCCTGCTCTGGGAGAGTACTAACAACGATTTGTTCACCCATGGCCAGTTCATGACCGGAGTGAAACACTAAGGCGATCGAATGAAATACGTGAATCAACAAGAATAGCGGTCAAATCACATGTGTGAGAGAGAGAGAGTAAATGAATGAATCTCAAAAACAAAACAAGAAAAGAAAAAAACTTGGTCATACGATAAGGAATGTCGAGATGTCCATAAGTTTAATGGGCTTTGGAATGAAAGGCCCATCAGTTTAGTAAATCAAACACAAAAACCCTAGAAATGGGAGAAAGTATAAAGTTTCGTTTTTTACAATTCTTTACGCCGTTTCGAAATTTCCGGCGAAGCGAAGGAGGAAGACGAAACGTGCAAAAGATGCAGATTTTCGTGAAAACACTAACTGGGAAAACCATCACCCTCGAGGTC
>NC_025688.1:23363504-23384649 GCF_000633955.1 Camelina sativa
CTACAACATCCAGAAAGGTTTGTTTTCTTAATTGTTTTCTCATTTGGATTCTCTGTGAAAATGTAATTAGTTTTAGCTATAAGTGTTTGTTGATTTTCAATTTATGGTTTTGGTTTTTTTTTGGTAAACAGAGTCGACACTGCATCTTGTTCTGAGGCTGAGGGGAGGTATCATTGAGCCTTCTTTGATGGCTTTGGCTCGTAAGTATAATCAAGACAAGATGATCTGTCGCAAGTAAGCTTCTTTTTTCTTTTTAAACCTCTCTTTTACTTTCTTGTCCTGAGTTTGCTATGTTTGATAGTAATCATGGGGAATTAACTTAGCTGATCCAGTTAGTCTATGTCATATCATTTTGTTGAGCCATTCTTGTCCTCGTATCGAACGTTGCTCTTACATGTCTTGAGAGCATGAACGTAAATTGTTCTGTGTGCTGTTACCATTCAATGTAAAATGAAAGCTTAAGTTGTTTTGTCTAATTAAGATCAGTGTCTTTGTGTGAAGATTGTGTCTCAGTTGTTTTGAGTTGACTTGTTGGTTGTTTATTAGGTGTTATGCTCGTCTGCACCCAAGGGCTGTGAACTGCAGGAAGAAGAAGTGTGGCCACAGTAACCAATTGAGGCCAAAGAAGAAGATCAAGTGATCTGTTTTCACCAATCTCTTTCTTTTTTTTTGTCATATTTTTTTGTTTTCCCCTTGAGAAAAACACATCTCTATTGTTCTGAGACAAACATTGTTTCAGTAAATTTTGATTCTTATTATTAGTAAATCTTGTTATTGGTTTTTTTTGGTTTTGGTAAATTCTAAAATCTCTGCTAGGTTACTTCATAGTTGGTAGGTCTTTCATCTCAAGTACAATTCTCTTGAGCGCATTCAGGATTTTAAGTTTAACCAAATGAATAGTCCAATACATAACAAACAAATACTTAACAAAAAAAACTCGCAATAACGATGAAGATGAAAAGACGAAATAAAAAGAGAGTATGTAGAGGCTCTCTAATTATAGAGAGAAGAACTATAATTAAGTTATAGAGAGAAGAACTATAATTAAGGAGCCCTATCACTCATCTGCAAAGGATGTTGCATGTTCCAGGCATTGAGAGATTCTCTATGGTCATAGTCTGTGTTCCATTGTTAAACACTAAAACACATGACCAACGATTTGATCATTCTGTCTGTAGTAGAGAGCTTGTTTATGCATGTGTTATGTGTCAAGAGTGTAATAACGTAAACACGCAACGCAAATATATCAAGGTGCTCATATAATATTATAGGGACGTACCAAATTCCTTAGAGAGATGCTTCTATCAGCTGTATCAACATCCCAACGAACGTTAGTTTATAAATTACTATCCTTGTCTTGCTTTAACAAAGCGTTGACCCATTCTTGATGTTATAATTTTTTTTGAAAAGAAAATATTGAATTAATTGAAATCAACTAGAGCTAGTATCGAAACAAAATCACATCTAAGAAAATCTTAACAAAAAAAAAAAAAAGATAGAGATAAATCCAAACAAAATCATTCGATAATTGGTAAAAGATCATCAAACTAAAATCAAAAAACTTAAAACAAAACAAACCCAAAAAAATATATTAAAAGAAGAAGATCAGAGTGACTACATCTTGTTAGAAGTCATCATAATCTTAAACTCTTCAAAGTCCACAAAACCATCGCCGTTTTTATCAACGGCTCGAACCATTCCAACGCATTCCTCCATTGTTATCTTCTCTCCAAGACGCTTCAATACCATATGAATCTCACTTGCTGATATCTTTCCATCACGATCCTTATCATACATATCGAAAGCTTCTTTCAGATGAACTTCTTCATCGTCCTCTTCTCCTTCCCCGTTAAGCATCAAGCAGGAAGCAAACTCCACCTCGTCAATTTGGTTGTCACCGTCAGTGTCAAGGACCCTGAACATCTTATCAATCTCTTCGGACGTTATTTCTGGAGAGAAAACTCGAATAGCTTCGGCGAATTCATCCCATGATATTTTCCCGTCCTTGTTCTTGTCGACTCTCTCGAAGATTTGTGCTACAGACATTGTGTTCTAAATAATATGGCTATTGATAGATGTAAAACTTTTGTGTGTGCAGAGTTCGAAACCCCAATACTCTGTATTTATAGAGATAATTGATATTGTTTAGATTCTTATAACGATTTGGTTTTGACATGTAATTTTCCTTTTTTTTTACTTAACTTTTTATATCTTTTTACTTATTTTTTATATCCTTTTACTATTTTTTATATCCTTTTAACAAAATTATAAGCTTTATTGTTTTGGAAAAAGAAAAAAAAAGCGATATTTTACATTTTTCTATAAAAAAGATATTGGAAAAACAAAAACAAACACAAAGTTTCCTTTTCTTTTTCTCCTATTATTTTTCTGAAATTATTTTTATTGAGATATATTATTAGAGACATTAAAGGTACAAGAGTCCATACGTAAATTAAAGTATGAACTTGCGCAGAGCAAATGATCAATCATAAAAACATAAAATCCCAATGTTTTTTTTTTCTTCCTAATGTCACAGTATCTAGCTAAATTATAGAGAGAGGAGCTAAATTAATGATCTCCATCATTAATTCATCTGCAGAGGACGTTGCATGTTCCAAGCATTGAGACTCTCTATGGTCACACTCTGAGTTCCATTGTTAAACACATACAAATGTGCATTCTCTTGTACTGCTTTCACTGGATACACTCTTGACGTTATCACCGTCTTTCCTAGAGCGCCAAAGCTCTCTACTACCGAATGATCAATCTGTAACAATTAAATTCCATTTTATGTCACATTATATAGTATAACATAAACAAACCTAGAGCTCCAAAGCTCTCTACTACCGAATGATCAATACATATATTTGTAAATCAAATTTCATTTATGTCACATTGTATAGTATAACATAAACAAGCAAAAATACAAAAGATTCTCAAATTTATACGTACCAAACTCCTAAGTGAGATCCTTCCATCAGCCATGTCAACATCCACAAAACCAGCAAACGATGGTTTATACATCCTATCCTTTGCGAGCGGACCCTGGTCCTGCTTTAACGACGAACTATAAAAGAAGAAAATGCCTCATTAGCAAATTCAAAGCATATTTAATATTAGTTGATTAAGCATATATAGAGAGATCACGCATGGAAACGTACGGTCTAGCATCGGAGCACATGAGAACTTTAGGCTTATGATTTGAAGCATTTTTGAAGACCCTAAAGAAGACAGGAGTGTACTCTTCCAAATCAGGAGTTGCTAATGTGATCAGACCAAAAGGTCCTACACCACCTGTCACGTTTGAGCCTTTTATCTTACACAACTCAAATGGTTTGAGCGTGAAGCTCGGGTCGAATATCTCAGCTTTTTCTAGACTTCCGACGTAGAAGGTCACTTCCACATCAGCCTGAGCAGGAGTAATCCCTTTGACTTCTATTCGTTGACCCATCTTGATGTTATGGTTGTTCATTCGAATGTAATTACCTCTCAATGATTCTATTTCTTCAACAGGCCAAAACACTAATTGCTTCTTGTTTGAGTCAAGAAGCACCGTTCTTGGAATTAACTATATATCATTTCGTTATATATATTAGTTATTAACATAAATTTTTTGAGTATATAACATATAAAGTATGGGTTTAATTAATTATAGATACCTGAATACCAGCCCAACCCTTCATAATATCATCTTGGACGGTGTCTGATTCATTAGCCCAACCCCACAAGACTCTTCTGTTCTTTTTGTAGTCAAAGAACGTCTTAGATGCGTAGAAATTACCGTAATCGAATCTTAAACCGTCCCAACCATCAGGAGTATTACCGTCTGGTATGTACCGGTCTTTCTTAAGATCGTATTTACCAAGCGTGTAATACTCGTACCGGGTTATGTCCAAGCTGACCTTCAACACATGCTTGGTGTTTGCACCGGTGTAATCCAAGTCTAAACCGTTTTCGAAATCGGTTATGGAAACCGGGAAGAAATCAGGACATTCCCACATACCGGTTGACTGTTTGGAGTGAATAGGGTGCTTAGCTTTGACCCAATGCTTGAAATCTCGGCTTCTATAAATATAAGCTATTCCTCTATGCTTTATTCTTGACCCCACGACGGTTCTCCAATGCCCGTCTTTAGAGAACCAAGCCGTGGTCGGGTCACGGAATGCTGAACCGTTCATGGTATAGTCTGGCATGGCGATGGGGTTATCATCCGGTTTAATCCATTTCCTTAGGTATGGGTCTGATGGGTCCTCCGGGATAGCATAGTTTTGCATCTGAGTTTGGTTCTTGTTAACACCGGTGTAGAGGATGATGGGTCCTTTTCCCGGTACGATTGTGATTGAACCGGACCATGTACCGCCTATGTCGAACCATTTAGAGGGATGAATGGCCGGTTCAAGAGCCTCCCAATTAACCAAGTCTTTAGAAACCGAATGTGCCCATATAATATTACCCCAAACTGCACCTTTGGTGTTATATTGGTAGAAGAGATGGTACAAACCTTTGTAGTATACTGGACCTGTTCCCGAATACCTCAAATTAGTTTATCTCGTGTATTACAATTACGATGTGTATCATGTATGTGTATAATTATATTAAAAAAAAGTATTTTTATGATAAACTCACCATTTGGATCTATGAGGATTGTCGAGGATGCCACATGAAAATAAATGAAACCAAAGAAAAAAACGAGGTTAGTATAATTTGATTTCGATCAAAATAGGATAAGATAAGAGCATTCGAGAATACGAAAAGAGTATAACGATGAATATGGGATTTTGATGTAGGTTTAACTAAATATGAAACGTAAATATTTGGATAATTAAGGATAATACGGGATCTCTATATACAAAAATCTATATAAAAAAATAAAGATTTTGATCTTAACAATTATGTTTAAGACGGAGTTTGACAAGCTTAAAACTAAGTACGTTCAATCCCACTCACAGACAAAAATTCCCTTTTCGAAAAGATATATTATAGCAAGCTATGGCCACAAACACCAAACAAAAAAAGAGAAGTTATACAGAAAAAAATAAACGTAGCTGTGTTCTCACGTTATATATGCTGTGTTTCTTTGTGTGAAATATGTGAACTTCGTATGCATATATAAATAAGGGATAGTTTTTATATACAAAATAAATAAAGCATATATAGCTGTGTTCTCACGTTATATATGCTGGGTTTAATATTAATGAAAATGTGAATTTCTATAGATAAATAACTTTAATACTCTATATACCAAAATTATTTTCTTTTCACGAGCACACACATACATAAATATAGATAGGATCACAGGAGTAAATATAAATATCCCATGCAAATAATTATTTCCCCTCATATTTGTAGGGAATGACGTAGTCATATCATACGTGAGAGTAATAAAGGAACGGATGATTTTTTCTTCTTCTTGTTATTAGATCTAGGAAGCAGTTGTAGTGGAATCAACTCTCATTTCAGAAACTTACAAAAATTAACAGAAAATGAAAAACGAAACATCAATACCAAAATCATTTAAACACTCAATTAGAAACAAATATGTCTAACCAAATTATATTTGAAAAAAGAGGGAGAGAAATGAATGTACCGTTAATCCAATTCTTTGGAGGTTGAAAGTGAAAACCAGGTCTATGGAGATGATTTACTGACTTGACTGATTCAGATTGCAGTTCTTCGTAAAACTGATGAAATGCGTCAATTCGTTTGATGTTATTATTGCTTAAATTGATTAATACAAGCAATAACAAGACAAAAACAATATTTGAAACACCCATTGATCAAAAAGACTCAAGATCTGAGTATATTTTTTTGTTTGTTTGTGTGTGTGTGTGTGTGGGCGTTCATGTATTAACGTGAAGAAGGAGATAATGTGATAGTGCCAAAGTAGTTTGTTGCATAATGTTTATATAGAGACGAAGTATGAGGAGGAAGATAACCAAGTAGATAATTTTTAGGATAATGTTAATCCGATCTAGAGATTTTTACTCCAACTATTATTAGGGAAATTTACATCCAGGTTGAATTTTGATATTTTAATATTTTTCTATTTTATCCAAATTGAAGTTTTTTTGGTCGACAGTTTTATTCCTTATATCTAGGGCTTTCTAGTGTGTGACTGTCCAAAAATTTTAGTTTTAGAAAAAAATTGCCCATATATAATTCAATTCAATGGATGTTTTAATCAAAGTTTGTTATTGAAATATGTATGAACTGATTAGGTTTCCATGCATAACTTCTTTGAGATTTGTTGCTCAAGTGATAGGTTGTATTATTTTAAGCAAACCAAAAAAATCTAACAAAAGTTTATTTATTAGGATTGAATTATTTTTAATGAGAAAACTTTATAATATCGTTTATATGTAACGTGGTTATTTTAGATAATTTTAATTTTTTTTTGTCAACAACGAATTATTTCTATTAGAAAGACCCAAATGATATCAGCTGATGGGATCATATCTAGTGGAGCAGAAAATTATACCTTTTTTTTGGACAGCAAATTATGTAATTATCGCTTATGCATGGTAATTATCTTTTCGTATGGATGACCGCACAACTAGGAGATAATTATCCACCATATAACTAACTGATTTTATATATATAGTGGTTTGCTTGAGCACCAAAAGTGTTTTGGAAGACAACCACACTAATGCCTCATTTTTTTCGGTTTTGACATTGCGGTTTATTACTCAAAAATCGATATTTTCCGATTTCAATGTTCAACTTGGTGAAAAATATACTAGAACAAAACTAATGTGTCCTATCAATTTTGTTTTTCAGTTAAAAAAACCAAAATAGATGGAACTATTATTTTTCTTCTTTTTTTTTAATACTTAAAAAAAATATTGTCGCTTACAGGAAACCATTAATTATATATTTATTATATATATAATCGTTTTTACTATTTTATCTTACGTAGTAAAGAAACAAGTATTTAGGACGGTTCTATGGTTTATAAACGAAAAAAAAAAACCTTCTTCAAATTACTCTAATATATAATTTAGTCACATTGATATATGGTCTGAAGCCTGATGATAAAAAAATTCTTTAAAATTCATTTTTTTTTCTTTTTACAATAAGTAATCGATCTAGTCAAGAAATGGTTTAACCGGAACCTTCAGAGACAATGCTCGAGACATAACGAATCTTATGTTATATGTCCGGTTGTATCCGAGCAATTTGCCATCACATCATCATAATGCCAAAAAGTGAAGCAAAGAGTCTTCCCGCAGTTTATATCTATGCACTTAGTTTCACATATAAACCTAATTTTCCGGTATGCTTCAAAGTCCGAATATCTCTTATTTTTCTTTAACAATTCCGGTTTGCCAAAAAAAACTAGTAATGCTTCCACAACCTTTTTGCTGGTTATGATGATTCGATTGCTATAATTTTGAAACATCAATTACACCTACAACACTTTTTGCTTGCATCTTTTGTGTATATGAACCTGCAGGGACTATCACCATACTTAACTGAATGAGAAGAAATTCATAAAAGAAAATTCCACTTTTATTGATGTTCCCACTTTCTATAATGAATGACCTAATACCCAAAAGCTTGATATAGAAACCATATTTGACACTACCAGTGTCATAACATGTCCTCTTAAGCTTTATATATATACACAAATGAGATTGTATTAAAATCACAAGTGAACAGTTGCTGAGTTGTAAAGCTTTGGTAAATGAGCACGAACAAAAAGATGTTCATAATTGTTCTTTTAAAATGGTAAAAGAGGATTCTATGAGAATCTCTCATGCTCATGATATTTAGAAATTCTCATGGGAAGTGAGAAAGATGAATCTTCTGAGTGGCACGGTGACTACGATTTCACAAATGCTACTTGACTTCCCACTTAAAATGTTCATTGTTGGGATTTGAAAGCATCTTCGTGGTTGAGTCATATATAGAAAGTGATCAAGTGGTATATGCATGCACATCATGAGCAAAAAGGATCCAAGATTCGCATTATGTTGATATTTTAGAACAAACCCTCTCTGAAACAAGAAGTCATACATTACAATTTCAATGTAAGCAAACAAAGTATAATCCAAAGTAAGGGATTATTTTCAACACTTCGAACCTAGAAAAATGTGTCAGAAGCATCTGACTCTTCATTCATTGATCCCACACTTCCACAAATGTGTACACAGATAATAGTATTACAGACAGACACTGGTTTGAGGTTTTCGAATACAGAAGAGCATGTTATGGAACAGAGGTGGTTCCCTAGTTGACCTGTGAGAGAGGCGACCGTGTTAGCTGTTGTGGTTTCGATTCCTTGGTCGCAAAGGATTCATACGAGTTGTTTTCACGGAATTCTATAAGCAATGTCTCAATTGGCATGGCTCGTAGTGATTCAATGGTGGCTTTGGTTGGGACGTCTGGTTCACTCCTCATTGGAGTTGTCCCTGTTGGCTCATATTCCTGCGGTTCACCAAAAGAGAGCTTGGGGTCAATGCTCTTCTAAGAGTGAAAAAATATGTTATTATTAAGCTGTGCGGAACAACTTACCATGTATTTTTGTTGGAAAGTTTCTTGAGCTTTATCCTCAATGCATCTGGCTTGGCAACACTGATCCTCTTGGAAACTTTGAAGAGATTTTTCATGCGACCTGACGTTTTCCAATATTTGTGATACAGATGTTTTTTCGTCCTCTGACATGCCTGAAAGATTATAAGGATACCATCATCAGTTCATGGTTGGGAAAATAATGATCAAGCCAAGAAACTTTTTTAGGCCTAAGTAGATGCACTTATTCAAATTGGACAAAAGAAACAAACAGTCATGGGCAAGAAAGAACACTCACGGTCAATTTGCTGGATTATCTCATCGCTTTTCTGTCTTGCATCTTTTTCAGACGCAGTCCTTGCGGAATCTACTTCGGCATCGTGCTGCTCATTATTATTACAAGCAGACCTAAACCAAACAAGTATATTGAAGTTTATGCATTGATAAGGGAATTCATAAATGTAGATGAAGTGAATTTTCTACAAGGTATGAAGAGGTCAGAATTTCAGATATGTATCTTCACAACTTTAACCAATTACCTAACAAGTGAAGAGACATCTGTGACTTGCTTACTGTTCATCTCCTTTAGAGATTCATGAGTTCTCTTGCAGTGTTTAAAAGCTGATTCCGCATGGCCCACACTAACGCATAGAAAAGTTAAAATGCATAACTGAAAAACTGTAAGTCAAAGGAATTGCAAAACGTAGTAAGGAACTTACGATTGCTGAAGCAGTAACTCCATTCGACAATGTTTTGCAGCCGAGAAATCAGCACCTTCTCTGGCTTCATTCTCAGCTTGCATGGAGAATGTCTCCCATTTTCTTTTTGCGTCATTTGCCAGATTATTAACAGCAGAGACATGTTCATCCAAGAAAGTTTTGTTGGAAGAGACGGCATCTTTAAAGTTGTGGAGTCTTGAATCCACCTGCCAGGCAAAATAATACATATTTAAGTAACATAAAGTGGAAGAGAGAGCGAAACAAATGACAGAAGAAGCAACAAACCAATTCATGTTGACGACGAATGTGACTTGAGACTAGGTTAGTTAAATCCGCTATAAGTTTCTCTGTATCAGATTTTGACTGAGCCTGCACAACATAAATCAGTTATAGATGGGATCAAGCAAAGATGTTTGGCAGGCAACGTGAAGAGATGTAGTATCATGACCTCGTAAGTCTTCTGAAAATCGATAATGCTGTTTATTTGACTATCATTCGCTTCTGCAGCACGACTCTCAACATTTTTAGACTCTGTCATAAGCTTCTGAAAGAACGTACTCGTGTATTCAAACATCTCCTGTGTTTGCTCCATTGTTGTGTGGAACCTCTGTAAATTAGGAAAAAAGGAGAAAGACAATAAGTAAACAACTCTTGTAAATCGCCAAGGCTATTATATAAATTACCTACAAAATCTTATATTTCAGTGCACTGACCTGTCTCAGTTCCCTTGCAAAGAGAGCCATTTCTCCCTGATGGGACGAGAGAGCACTCTGAAGTTCATCAAATAACGATGATGTTGTCTCATCTCCTGAAGCAAGGAACTGAAAATCGACAAGATATAACTACTTTAAAAACACCACAAAAGTTACTAAAAGAAAAGGACATCAATTAAAGGCGTACCTCATCTATGGAGCATGCACTTGAAGTCGTCAATGCTGAAACTTCCTCAAGACAAGCATTCGAGTTTGCCTTGTGCAACCGAACTACGTTCTGCACTTCCTCCAAGTGACAACTATATAAATCCTTTGAAGCTCTAACCTTCTTTTTCATTTCTAAAATGGCCTAGACAAACAAATTTGCAAATAGTGTTACATTATTAACGACTTCCCGCATAATTTTATGCTACCCTTGAAAAGACACAATAACAAGACATAACTCAAAGATTGATAAACCAAAAGAACAAAACAGTTTCATACCTTGTTGTGTGCCTCTAAGCGAGACTGGGACAATTTGTTAACACCCTGAAGGTGTGCATTTTGCTGAGACAAACAAGAAGCAACCCTATTGAACAAATTGGAAATTTGTTCAGAAAGTTCTGTTTGATAACTGTCGACCACTTTTTTATTGTCCGCACTGAGCTTGTCCTCTCTTCCTGCAAAGCAGTAAATCAAGATCACATACAATTCTTATGAAATTACTAATGAAGAGACAGCAAAAAAATAGTAAAAACCCATACCAATTTTCTGGTGTAATGAAGCATTGTCTCTAGTAGCTTTCTCCAAGTTGGATTGCAAAATGCAAGCTTGTTGAACCAGTACATTTTCTGGCAAAAAGCAACATGTTAGAAGAAATTTCAAGCATTTGATAAGAGAAAATGTTAAAAGAAATTACCAGCTTTTTTCTGCTCTGAAATGATGAAATCTTTCTCCTTCATGGCATATTGAGATTTCTTCAATTCCTCGTTTGTGGAAGCAAGCACTTTACATGTTTGACTCAAGTTTTTCTAGATAACACAGTTGAAGTCTCAGAGCATATTGATATAGTTATATAGCACAAAAGTAAATCCAAACAAAATAACAAATACCTCAGTGGTATCTAGCTTGCTAGTCAGATCAGAGCAGTCCCGCACTTGACAGGAATACTTATCTTGCAACTCCTCAAGTTTCTGGTCACAAAAATATGTAAATTAATTTGTTCACATGTTCTGACACTAACGTTCAAAATGATTGACAGAGTAAGACGAACTAACTTTCTGATAATTCTCTATCTGACCACCCATCTGTTCAATCTGCTCAGCCATTGCCTACAAAATAGAGTATAAAAGTATTACATTAGTAGAAAAACTAAGAGACAATTAGACGTTACCATGTCCTCTAAGGTCAAATGATCATTTTGTTTCTTCAACTAATGAATTCTGCTTTGAGAAACAATTGTGCGCAAAAACTCAATACCTTTTTTTCACTCTCCTCTTGATAGTATCTCTCTTTTGGCATATAAACACCATTTTTCTCACGGGAAGCATACACCTCTAGATAAACAAGCAAAGAAAACATATGAGTAAAAGACAAGCAGAGGAGCCAGACCAGAAGACTTTTTGTAGCAAGTAAATTTGTTAAGCTAGTATAAGTACTCCATCCCTCCACAATTATTCTATCAACAGCTACAGTGCGAATGCCACTTACCAGCCTTAAGTCGTTCTATTTCACCATAAAGGTCCTTAATCAAAGTAGATTTCATCATTTTCTGGTTAACCTGCCACAACGAAATGTATAAGAGTACGCAAACGAATTCCAACTTTTCAATAGTTGGGCTGAATGGGAACAAGAAAAATGAAATAGAGGCTTAAAATTTATGAATGAAAGAGTAAACATAATTGATAGATTAATTAATACCTCTGGCTTGTTTCTAATATTCTTAGCCCTGTGTGCATAATCTAGAGTACTTAAGGTCTCCTCCAGACAATGAACGGCAGGTGAAACTGTTGCTATGATACATGTCTTTGTTCTCCCACCAAGTGAATCACGTAGTAAACGGGTGAGCTTACTATCCCTAAATTTCATTGCAGTAAACAATTATAGGATTCAGCATAACTTGAAACACTGCTATGTGATCCCTAACGTAAAGAAAAGAACCCCTGGAAAAAAAAAAAGAAGTTTAACCTGTATGGAACGTGTCCAAGATGTTCAACCAAAGCACTGATCACTCGTCCTAATGTAAGAAGACTTTTGTTTATTTCACCAGCTTCTCGAGCCCGGCCCTAGATAGAGAAATGCTATTGATTATATCTCGCACATGACCAGACATAAAATCTAGAAGATGAGAGGAAAGATGCTCCAAACTTGATTGAACAGTGAGAAACAACTTACATCCCTAGCACCAGAACGTGAAATATTTTCTGATCCTGCCAAGTCAACCAAGTTCAGCTTGCCACACTTGATTAGTTCTTCACCTTCTGGAGTAGCTTCCTTAATATGTATAGTTATTGAGAAGAGCGAATGTGACCGACTGCAAGTGAAGGATTTTATCAAGTAGCCGACATCTTGGACATTAATGAGCAAAGAACACAAGGATCAAAATGCGTTACCTAGATTGTTTATTCAAGAATGTTTCAGCAGTCCGTCGTTTAGAAGAACCTCTCTCGAGCAAAGTAAAGATTTCATTGGCACTTGTCACAATTTCCTCCTCCAACCCTCTAACAAGAACACCACCTTTGCCGTCTTCCATTAGAGGTAACGGCTTCTTTTGTTTATCTTCAGAAGCAACTTTAGATAGATCCTCAGGAGCAAGCAAATCAGTAATCTCTTCATTGTAGAGTTCTAAAAACGTGACTTTAACACTGTACTCAGCTTGCTGACCCTCAAGCGTATCAAAGATTTGTTTTACAGCTCTAGGTATAACACCTGCTTCTGCCGGAAGACCTCCACTAGGTGCGCTCTGTCCCAGTTAAATATAGAGGTAAAATAGCTTAAGAACATGAAACAACACCAGCAAACCTTAGAAAAAAAAGGCAAACACACAACAACAAACAAAATAACAGACCTTTGACCTTCTACATTCTCCTTCCATAGTATAAGTTTTCCCTGTACCAGTCTGGCCATATGCAAATATTGTACAATTAAAACCTTCAAGCACTTCGTTCACAATTGGAATAACTGCCTGATCGTACAAATCCTTCTGTTGTGCTGATGGTCCAAACACCTGTGTTCAACATATAAAGCACACATTCAGCATGTAGATACACTCACTAAAACACACATTAAGCCCAAAAATAGGCAATTTCAGCATTTCCCATGGTCTATATCCCATGTCCATGCCCACAGCCGAAAGAAACAACCAAGGAGGAAAAAACAAAACCCCCCAATAGAGGGAGCAGAGGCAACTAATTTTTGTTATACCTTATCAAAAGTGAAAACCCTATCAATGTGCTTCCCAGCGATGTTTTGGGAAACAGCAACTTCTCTTTGCAAATCATTACAAGTGAGAACCTGAGGAGCATTGTTCCTCAATTCATCATCACTAAATGGCCTGTCAAAATTAAAGTAGCGAAACCAAAACCTAAATTCAATTTGAACATACAAAAAGTGGGAATATACCCCAAAATTGAACCCAAAACCCTAAAATTAAAATTAAGAGAAATTGATTTGGACCTGCATCTAAGGAGGACTTGAACATTAACGCCTTTCTCTTTGTCGTGGCGGCTAGACATCTTGAAGCGACGAACCGACGGCGAATCCAGAGATACTGATTTCAAATATCCAATTATACCTTCTTATACTTACTGCTAACCCAAGATCCGAAATTTTTTTCGCTATTTGAATCTCTCTCTCTCTCTCTCTCTCTCTTCTCTTATCTCACCGGCGACGGAATCTGAGAGAGAGCGGGGTGGACTGGACTGGATATGTGAGATTTGAAATTATTTGAAGAGCCGCTCCTCCTTTTTTTCTCTTTTTGAATTTTTAACGCTTCTTCCTACAGTTTTACCATATTACCCTTCCCTTCTTCAACGTGCCGACGATTCACGTGTCCCTCCCTTAAAGTCCATGTTTTATATCTCGGCCCATTATAGCCCAACTGACCCCGCTTAAAGAAAAAAAAAAACTCGCCAAACATATCTTCAAAAATGGATTGTAACGTTTTACAGACTCGGAGTCGCAGTCTACGATGTTGGATTACTAGCTAAACAACTCGCCAACATGTAGTCTTCACACAAACATACAAACATGTTTGAACCATAGAAAAAGCGACCAAGCATTCAGGTCAAATGGAAGCCTAGGAAACCCAAGTACTAGATTAAACTACTTGATAATTTAAAGTATAATAACTTAGATCATAATTAGATTATGGAATTAAAAAAAAAAAAATTACAAATTCCACACCACGCAACAAAGGGGTGTTCAATGTATCACAAATTTCACAATCAATCAATCATATCCTAATGAGTATATATAATTTCCTTATAAAAAGAAAAAAAGACCTAGAAAAACGTTTTCAGAAAGATTAATAAAATTATAAAGAAGAATATTAAATTATAGAAACTCTTCGACAAAATCGCCGAAATCAAAGTTTCCGTTACAAGACTCGACGGCGTTCACGACGTCTTGGAAAACGGATAGGCTGCAAGGCACGACCAACATAACCTTCTGCTCGGAACAGAGGAACTCGTCGTGAGACTTGTCTAGGAGCATCCTAAAGAGAGGGTGGTTCAAATAGCTTGTCGGAACCACGCGCTTCACGCGCTCTTCCCCTACGTACACCGCGAACGTCCCCGTTGGCGTCTTTGTTGTCGCCATAGCCGCCTCCTCCGCCTCGCTCATCAGAAGTGACTCGTTATGTGTTGACTCGGAGCCGCCCTCTCCTCCGCTTCTCGTCGTCGTGTTGATGCTCTTCACTTTCTTGGCTAAGTTCTTGAACGAAGCTATTCTTTTTCCCAGCATTTTTATTTTTATTCTTCGTATTTTACGGTTTTTTTTTGTCTTTTTTGTTCTCTCTGGAAACTCTCAAGATATGTAGAAGAATTTGAGATTGTGAAATGAATAAAATGGAAGAAATTAGAAGATGGTTGGTGATTATATACCAAGATGAGATGTCTATCTAGCGAGCTTTTGACTTTATTTTAATTTTTGTTTTCGTAATTTTTTGTTTGTCTGTGTTGACTTCGAATAGTGGGGTGCATTTCTTGGCGGATGGAAATGAACTTTTAATAATAGCAATCAAAATGCATATATCTCGTCGCAAATCATGGTTACGTGATATGTGTTTTTGGAGACCAAAATGAATCAATATCTATAACATTACTTTTATATTTTACCTTAGTACCTTACGCAAGCGATAGGTTATCACGGATGTTCGTACGTAATCGTATATACGGTCCGTGACATTTAATTTAATACTATCTGAGATGTCATTCTTGCTTGATTCAAGATTATATAGATGGCCCTTTAAGTAACGAGATGATTGCTTGTTTTACAAAATAAACCAATAATTGTATATATTACTAATGATTTTCTGATGAAGGGGTTTGGTGAATGGTGATCATCCAATGCCTTATCGGATATATACCAAAAGACGAGTTTTTATTTAAATCGATGGATGAAAACAAAAAGTAGGGAATCCATTAAGCAAACAGGTGTTTTAATATAAGCTCAAGTATTTAAAGTGATGTTTCTTAAACATATGCTTTGATATCAATCAAGTATTTTAAAGTGATGTCTGTTACATTTGTGCATGTGCATCTAACCATGTACATATATAGTTTTTGGTAGTAGGTAAGATGTCATAAGTAATGTCGTATTTTAGTGTATAAATTATACCAATATAATAATATGTGAGTTGGAGTCACTAATTGCATGTTGACATATGTGCATGAATTTGGTGATTAACCTAATAATAATATCATTCATAAATCGAAAATCATTCGAATGTGGTTAGTTTGATGGTTATAAAAGGATTTAAAAAAAAAGTTTTGTAATCCATATTTAAGTATTTACTTGTGTTTGAAAATGAGAAACTGCATTTTTTTAGATATATCAATGATTCAGTTTTGACGATTGTATTTGTTCTTCACGACCTAAACCGGGAGCTGTCCACTCTTTAGTTTTTCCTTTTCATTAAATTTATTACTCAAAACTTATCAGTATCTTAATTAGAAATTCATAGATAATCATAAGATGACGATCTATGGAGAAACCACACAACTAAGAGTAGACAGTTAAACAAAATATAACACTTTTATAAGTGGATAATCTCATATGCAATATAACTTAAAAAAAATATTATTTTTGAGATATACGTGTCATATATGTAAAATAATATCATATACATCTATGATTATATATTTGACTAAAAGTCATATGAATATTATTATTGTATATTTGTAGAAAAGAATGATTCTCTAGCCGGCTATCTTGGCCGACTCCTATACAACGAGAGCCGATTACAACTTCTAGTTGTTACCATTATCTCTATGTGTATATATATTTTAATTAGCTGTGCTCGTTACCCTAGTTTTTTTTTAAGTACATATTAATAACTTCCTGTTGACCTTAATGGTCAGCATGAGGAAGAAAACAAAAGTGTATCAAATTTTATATCCACTTTTAAAAACGGTTGATTCAATTGTTAGTATAATTTTCCGTTTGTTATACATGATTAGTGCCAAGTTAATGATTGGGTTGGAAATACTCAACACCAACCTTCCTAGGTGTAGGTCGAGAACATTTGATTAGTTTTGTATAAGTAAGAAAAAAAAATATTGACTCGGAATATTTTTTTTTCTTACTTACGGAAAACATTTTTGTAATACCAACTAGGATCTGATCCGCGCTACAGCGCGGGAGAAAATTTTCAAATATTTCTATTTTAAATAAATGTAGTATAGTAGGATTGTATCTCTATATTAATAAAATTTCTGAATTAAATATGATAGTGTACAAATTTATAAGAAAATATTTGGGGAGAAAAATATACAATATACAATTAATGAATGTAATAGAGTGTAACATACGTTTTGAGTGTACATAATATTTTTTGATACAATGTTTGCCGTTGTTTCGTTGTATTTTGCGGTTGTTTGGTTGTTTGGTTGTGCGATTTTATTAAAGTACATTAGAGAGGATGTTGTCTATTAATTTTTTTTCAAATGTTAAACATAGTCCATTGAACATTATCAGAAATGTTTATGTATAAGTTATTTTTTATAATATATACCATTAATGGACCAAAATATTGCAGTTATGTTGTGTTTGGGCTCAGTGGTCCCGAAATTGAATTTTTTAGTAATTGAAAAATAATCAATTGCTTAAACAATGTTGGGGTTGCAAATAATTTTTCCGATCGCCCTTCTCTATAAGACCATCTCCAATGGTTTTCTCCATTTTTTCCTCTATAATAGATATGAGTTTTGCTCCAATGGTTTTCTCTATTTTTCCCTCTATAAAAGAATATTCCCAATAGATTCTATTTTTATTTTACAATTAACACTTTTTATTTTTAAAAATTGCAAACTAATCCATTTTACTTTAAATTTTGTAACACTTTCATAAAATTATCTTTTGCAAATGATAGTCTCAATATTTTAGAATAAACATTTATACTTAAATTTATATTATTAATTCTTAAAAATACTTATTTTATTTATTTTGGTCATAAATAAAAGAAGTTAAAGATTAAGATGATTACTTTGCAAATAAAATAGTTCACCTCTATTTATAGAGGAAAAAATAGAGTATCTTTAGAGCATCTCCAATGGTCCTCTATTTTAACCTCTATAATAGAGGAACTCTATAATAGAGGTGAGTTTTACTTCAATGGTCCTCTATTTTCACCTCTAAAATATAGATTTCTATTTTTTCCTCTATTCTTCTATTTATAGAGGAACCCTATTTTTCCTCTATTTACAAAGATTCCTCTATTTATAGAGATTGCTATTTTTTTAAAGGAACATTTGTAAAAAAAAATAAGGTTCCTCTATAAATAGAGGAAAAAATAGCAATCTCTATTTAGATTTGAGAATAGAGGACCATTGGTGTAAAACTCACCTCTATTATAGAAGTTAAAATAGAATACCATTAGAGATGCTTTTATAGAGAAAATATAGTAATTTCTATTATAGAGGTGGAAATAGAGTAACAGTTGAGCAAAAATTAAAATAGCATGCTCTAATTCCCATCCAGTGCTTAACTCCATTTTCGCTTCTCGATTCATCTCACCATCTCTATTCCTACAACCCAAATTGATTGACACCCGATTATTTCCATCACACACTGCAGTTCCTTTTCTGTGAAACAATTTAGGAGATCCAGTCGTATTTAAGAACAACCAAATCTGCAACTCGAAGAGATACTGTAAATGTATTTGCCGTTGATTGATTTCTTACACGGCGGATTCAATTGTGGATTTTACAAATCTCCTTTAATTGGGTAAGTTGATTCTGATAACGGTAAATCAAACGACTATCACTTCCTAATGGGTTAGAATTTAGCTTTATTGTTTTCAATTTGAGTAATTGTTCTAATTTGTTTTATCAATTCTATCAGAAAAATATTAGTCTTCAGCAATTTATTAAAATTATATAATATATATCCTTTGCTTTAATTTTTTATGGTCTGATTGATACTTTTCATACAATTATTCAGTGAATATAAGAAGATCTAATCAAAACAGAGACAGAGACATCATACTCGGCGGATTCAATTGTGGGTTTTACTGATCTTCTAGACTTTTTTTTTTTTTTGGACAAACTAATCTTCTAGACTAATCCCAGTTAATTGGTTAAGTTGATTTCTGATTCCGCTATTAATAAACGACTATCACTTCTATCAAGTTTGAATTTAGCTATATTCTTAACAATTTTACTAATTGTTAGTATTCGTTTGATCAAGTGTTCCACTTCTATCAACAAAACATTAGTCTTCCTTTTTGTTCTAAATTATACATATACTTTGCTTTTGTTTCGTATGTGCTGATTGATATATACTAATTTTTCAGAGCATATGTGAAGAAGATCTAATCAAACAGAAGGACAAAGGGAGAGACATCACTGTAAGTTCAGATTTACTCCACGATTATATAATTAGGAGTATCTTAAATTTTTACATTATATTAATGGTCTGTACTAAACATCTGTAATATATATCAGGTATCATGAAAAATTCTCAATGATTCTTGATACACAGAGTTTTAAACCCTATTTTCCTACTGCAAGTGCACAGCAAAGAAGTAGTACTTAGGGGTCGAATCCCACGAAGACCAAGTTTTACTCTATGGTTCTATTGGTTCAATTTCAAGCTAAGACAATTCAAATTTGGGTTTGTTTGGTAACAGTAATGCGATTAAAACGGTATAAAAAGGCAATAATGAAAACACTAGATCAGGAGTAATTCTTGGGAATTTCAGAGATAGCAACTAAACAACTATTCAGGGCATAGATTAAGTACCAGTCTAGAACTCAAACATAAATATAAACTGATCCACTGTCGTGGTATCAATAACTCTATCTGATCGATTCTGTGCAGAAACGCGGAGCACGTGCTCAGACATCCGGAGCACATGCTCGGCGGTCCATAAACCCTAAACTGTCGTTTGAGCCCAGAATCGCAGACAAGCATTAAAGAACAGGAATGATAAGTTCACAAATCACCTACACATCAACTTTCGCAGGTCTAGGATAATTTGCCCACTAATGTCTTTTCTAGCAACCTATTACACTTTTGATGAATAGATAAACCTAGAATCATAGATTGGGTGATCAAATCAACCTAAGCATTAAGTCTAACAATAGTGAAGACAATCGATTATATAAAGCTCTATTTGTGTTCTGTTACTAACCCATGAAACCCCTTTTGAAACCCCTAATCTAGCAAAGAAAACTACTCAGTCATAGAGAAATGAATCATAGCAAAAGATGAGAAATTCAATGACATAAAAATATCAGAATATGCTTCACAAGGTAGCCGCTCTTCTCCCTCTCACCAAAAACATCGCTCAAAATCCCAAAAGAAAAGAGTATATTTTCTCTCCTAAAAGCCCTAGGTTAAATAGCATACAAGTAGAGAAAAATAAGGAAAGAATCCAAATTCAAATCTTCCTATTAAAAAGCGATCTCAGCCATCTTTCTCTCACAAAGGATCGCCTAAAATAAGGGGAATTAGGCAGGGAATCGGCGCCTAGATGCTTGCCACGTGTCGTCATGAATCCGTAGAGTTGGGAGCATGTGCTTGGAAATCGGGAGCATGTGCTCCTGGGTCTAAAATCAGCTTTTCTGCTCCAATTCAACTCCTTTCTGCTCTGATTGCTCCTGCTGTTCCAATCCTTGCTTTTAGCTTCCTAGCCTCTTATTATAACCTGAAAAGGACTCAAACAACTACAAAACTATCAAATAAACGGGGTCAAAGTGAGTCAAAACCATAACATATCAATTCTCCACTGACCAGAGAGAATCATTCGCTGAAACTTGTGTAGCTGTTGTTTCTTGACGGTCGCATGGATCAGAGTACCTAAACACAAATGAAAAACACATTCATAGTGAGTTAACCATTTATGTGAAATATTCAAAAACATAAACGTAAATTATTTGAAAGAACGATTTTTAAGCTTATTAAGACATCAACTACGACCATTTCCAAGGTCTCACCAGAGTAAGTCGTATATTGTTGCCAGTTGTGGATGATTTTTACTTGGATCTTCCAAGCAGTCTTAAAAGGCTTGATCGATGCTAGATCAGTTATTGGTAGGTTGGCATCCATTTTTTAAGCTTAATCGAGATGTGCAGAAAAGATTAGATGGAAAGTATGGAATGAAGGTGTATGACTAATGAATATTTATAGTTACGAGTATATTCTCTTAATATATTCTGATATTGATTTGTTGATTGATTCGATCGGTAATCAAATTTTCGAAAGTTTAGGAGACTGATTTTTCAGTTTCTTTTTCCGAAATCAATTAGGGGAATAATAATTAGTAGACTAAAAATTAGGATCAATTTATCGGAAATATATTTGGTAAAGATATGATATCTTAGGAGAATGATTATGTGATTCCATATTTGGTTAAGATATGATATCCAGTTCATAATGATATGATCGATTTCTTCTTATTGTAATTCTGATTAATATCCCATAAATTTGAATTGTTTCCTAAATTATAGGAACCTTAAATATACACCCGCCTTTGTTTTATTGGAATTGTTTTTTTTTTTT
>NC_025688.1:23384858-23423934 GCF_000633955.1 Camelina sativa
TTTTTTTTTTTTTTTTTTTTTTTTGTGGGATGATATTTTTAGATTTCGGATCACTCATTTGTAGATTTCGGATATAAACAACCTGTATCCGATTTAATTAATTTCGGGTTATTTTCTTTCTATAACCCGACCCGGAAAAGATTTTGTACTTCTCTTTTACTAATATAGAGATAAAACATATAATTCTTTGTATTTTACTATTTTGTTCGTTTAAATGATTGGTTTTCATTTTTTCCTTTTCACTGAAACTATAAGATTTAATTATGATTTAAAGTATGAAACTATGAATCGAAATCTAAGTTTTCTTAAGGAAGCAAGTATGAGTATGAGGTGACTTCTTTCCTATTCACCTATTTTTCAATGCACCATTTATTATCGAATGAGGAAAAACAATCGATGTCACGTATCTACCTGCCAAACGGTGAACACTCACCCAACAATATTTTTGCCTATCCACAACTCGGTAACGCAAAGATCTTCCAATGCTACAGGTTAATTTACAATTTTATGGTTTCATACCATTTGAATGTGCAAACCATTAATTTCATTCTTTTTTCAATCTATAAATAGATCTTACATTTCAATTTTTTGAAAATGTCAAAGGAAAGACATCTCACTGTTACTAGATATTGAATGCATCTCCTCACACAATAAATCTTAAATATTTTCTTTTGTTTTTGTTAAAAGTCTAAAATATTTGTGTTCCCATTTACTAATGTACTGGTTGTACATTTGAAATGAAATTAATATTTGTAGTTTTTAATGAAACGGCAATTTGAATATTTGTATGCAAAATAAAGTGTTGACCAAAAATGCAAATACTGTAAAGTAACTATATATAATTGCGTCACCAAAATAGAATCACCGTTCTCTCTAACTTCACTCTTTGTATCGAACAATTGGTGTGGGATCGCATTACGTCCCTCGACTACAAATCCCAACACAGACTTGCGGGTCTGCTTGATAAATGGCTAAACTCAAAAGCCATAACTTATTCTCTTTATCACACAAGAGCTAATTTAGTTTTTGCTAATCAGTCTTTGCGACAAATCCTAATTGCTAGTGAAATATGTAGAAGAAGCAAGTAAGAAAGGATGGTTTAGAGCTGAAAACTGTTGAGAGAACTGGTGGAGACAAGACAAGTGGAAGAATCATTGGAGCATATTGGGACAAAATACTTTTGACTTTGTACAAAGTCAATATTTACACCTTTTCAAAATTCTTCTAGTAGGTAGGTCCTTATTGAGCTCAAGTGATCTACTTAAAAGTCTATGGACTATACCGTTTTCCTTTACGTGAATCGAATTTGAGATTACGTTCCAAAATGTATTGGCTAGGCTAGTTCTGTGACTATGACTCGTTTCTCTCTACTTCCTTTATGTTTGGGTATAATTTATAAATGCTAGGTTCGCCACTTTTATTTGAATGTTTTGTACGTATAGCTAGCTAAAAGTCGGACAAGAAAAATGACAGCTTCCACTCGTTTAATATTGGTATTGCACTATTACTAGATTTTATATATAACGTACAATTGGGTAAAGCAAAGATAAATTAGTTGATACGGTAGAACAAATGTGTATCGGTTTTTTTATACATTCAGTTTATGTTCGATACTATTTTTTTGACATTTATACTAAGAGACAAACATTTTTAATAGTCAAACGTTATTGGTGTTTGGACCAAATGTCATTTCACGTGGATAATGGATGCTTGCGTTAGAGTCAAAGGTAAACTATAGAGTCGTTGTAATTATGGTTCGTACTTCATATGCATAATCATGACTTTGCTTTATATATAGGTTTATTCTCTTTGATTTAATTGTCTTCAAAATTTACTGTAAAGAACAATGAGTTTCCAACTAACAAAAATATAGTAGTGAGTGGATATATATTTGTAATGTATTTGTTGGTCCCTTCACATTTTCTTATTTGTGATTTCTAAATTCTAATACATGTATTCGATATGAAGAGTTTTTATTTATTATTTTTCTTTGAATTTACTGAAATTTTATACCATGTCAAGAATCACGTACTATTCAAAATCAATTGGTAATAAATTGAAAGATTTATATAATTTATTCATATGTATTAACCATATTGAAATTTTGACCATGGTATATGCATGAAATTGAAGATATGTTAATTTGTTGTTGAATGTATTGTTGATGTTTTATCCTATAATTTAAGATAAGCATTTATGATGTACTATTTGTTGACGTTTTATTTAAGTAGTATTTAAAGTTGAACTCTGTATAATAAAAGCATATACCAGTGTATAATTAATTTCATGATCCAAAGAGACGACATCATATGATATCAAGAACATAGTCAGCATCAAATCTTAACTTGTGAAACACATCGAGTAAATGGGTGAGAGCATCACATGTTGCCAGGGCCGGCCCTGACCTAAAGCTAGTAAAATAAGGGCTTTAGGCGCCAAATTATATTAATGATTTAAGGGGCATCATTTTTGAATGCGCTTCAGTAGTACAGTGGTTAAGTACCCCTCTACTCTCATTCAGTGTCACGAGTTCAAACCTCTGTTTGTTAATGGGCAAAAAAAAAAAAAATTGGCTTTAGGCAACAAAGTTAGTCGGGCCGGCCCTGCATGTTGCAATGCGGTGTGTCTTGTTATGTTGTTGGTTAAATTCACATGTGTACAGTTCAGCATCACAGTGTGGAATGTAAGAATCTCTTAAACTAATGGATGACAAATTGACAAGCAATGTGAGTTTCGAACCGTCTCTATAAATCAGAGATGGCGAGACTCTAAAAATGAAGACGAAAAGCAATCATTGAGTAGCAATATGAATCAAGTTTGTAATGTATAACATATATAAACAAATAATGTTTAAGAGATACGTATATCGTTTTCAGAGCAAACTTGACATGCGGATGCGACATATACATGCAAAATACCGTTTTGTTAAGTGTTGGCAACAACTCAAAACTGTTGTATATTTAGATAGTTGATTACATTCAAAAGTAATTAACTATCAAGTATCAACCATATATATATGAGAAACAGCTCATGAATAGAGAGGATTAAAAATAAAATTTAATGTATATGTTATATACTTATATAATAAAATTATCACATTAGCACCAAATTAATTCATATCTTTACAGTCCCAACCTAACATATTCCAAAGCTTTATTGCAAAAAAAAATGATCCATGTAGGTATATTTGGCCAAATTTTAGTTTTTATTTACAAATAATTTAGAATTAAAACGAAGGTTTATGATAATATAAAGAACAAAATTAAAAACTGTTCACTTATTAAAAAAAAAAAAAAAATTACAAAATTTCATGCTCTTGGCCTTCAATTATCTTATTTGATATGATCTTATTTTCTATCACGAGCACGTTTCTCGTTTGCAATATCTCTGTACAATTTGAACGCATCATTTCGGATGGCAAACATCATGGCTACAGGCTGGGCATTACCTGCCGGGTTAACATCTGCGGTAGCATCTGCAGCCTGTTCATATGAACAAATCGAAAAAGTGTTTATCAGTACAGTTTAAGAGTTAATTAAAAAGCTAAATATTCGGCAAGGGTCGAACTTACTCGGAGGCACCCATTTGAAACGAGTGTCAAAAGGTATGGCCGCCTTGGCATCTTTGCCATCTAATTTCTGCATCAATTCATTCAAATCCCTACGAATGGCACGCAGTTCATCAAGATCGGGTGGAACCGTACGGCTGCCCAGTCAAAACAAGCAAATACTAAGAATCATACTATATTATATCACACGACTATGCAAACAAAAGCTATGGCTTGTTCCTTACAGTAGTAGATCACGATAGATAATGGAGGTCACAGTTTTGAAGATATTCTTCTTTATTTTGCCCGCTATGTCCACTAACGATGAGAAAGGTGTCTTCGCATGTGAAGATATCAAATCAAACATTCAATCAAAGTGATATGGAAATAAGTGTTTGACATAATAAGAGTGGGCAGATAGTACTTACCATTATTGCCAAGAACTTGTCAAGGATAGTGTTAGATTCAAGATCAGCAGATATATTTTGTTCCTCGAAAAACTGAGCAGAGGATATGGACTTTGCATTTGGAAACTTTTTTCTGGCTTCATCCGATTCTTCAACCTAGTAACAAAATTATTTAGAAGAGAAGATGATTGTAACGGTTCAAGAACTTTTATATGTACGTAAATTTGAGAATGAGAAAAAATGAAACTAATATACCTCCCAAACGCCACTCTGAAAATACCGAGGGCCGCCTTCCTCGGCCGCGGTAGGTTGATGAACCCCTTCCTCGTAATCTTCTCCAAGATGACCAACCTAAGAAAGAAACGACGATGATCTTGAGTGATTATGGTCTCAAGGCAATGTTGACATAAACTACTCCAAAACTCGGGAAACAATATATTACCTGAAATACAAGGGGCTTCGTAAGATCCTGAGCAAACATTTTGCAGACTTTTTCTTTTTACTGATCTGAAAAATAAAGAGATCAAGTTTGAGAGACTTAATGATTTGTTGTTCGAGACCAAATCTAAACTAGTCCTGGGCAAATAAACCGAACCGAATAGACCGAACCGAAACCGAACCGAAATTTCGGTTTCGGTTTGGGTATGGATAGTGGACAATAACCGATTGGATAGTGTTTTAATTATCCATGGATATCGGTTATTAATTGAACCGAACTGATATCCATTCGGTTATCCGAATCAAACCGAACACGTACTAAAATTATGTTTAAGCCGAAAATCGAACATGAGACCTCTACAAACTGGAGTGTGCAACATGGCCACTGCGCCACGTTGAAGTTTTATCTATTACGTGTTAATTTATATAAGGTAATAAAAAGTAAACTAAAAAACCATATATATTTAGACAAAAATACCAAAATATTTGAAATGAATCAAATATCAGAAAGTTTTTAGATATATTTGTTAAAATATAATCAAATTTTATTTAAATAATATTTTAAAAATTTATATTACACTATTTCGGATATCCGGAACCGAACCGAAAATAACCGAACCCGAACCGAAATAGTAAATTAACCGAATAGATACTAAACCTCTATATCCAAACTAACCGGAACCGAATAGATATATCCGAAACCGAACTGAATACCCGAATGCCCAGGACTAATCTAAACAATATCCGATTCCATGGATGTCTGAACGTTCCCACCCGATATATTATTTTATTTTTTTATGTCGATTCTCCCTTATTATATTTGAGAGGGAACAATTGTTGTTGATTGATGTATGTTGGGCTTGAAGAGCCATATCTTTACAGGCCCAGCCCAACATATTTCAAAGCTCTATTACAAAAAAAAAATTTGTCCCAGCAGGTTGAAGGTTTTTTAAAAGCAATTTGACTTTTCTTTTGGTATATTTGGCCAGGTTTTTACTTTTTATTTACAACTAATTTATAATTAAAAGGAAGGTTTATAATAATATAAAAAATAAAAATACAAGCTCTGATTTGGGGTATGAAGTCCCTTCTAGTGGTTGGTATCGACTGTCAAGTTTTTGAGACGGATTGTGCAGAGTTAGTCACGATGGTACAGACGCCTAACGATTGATCCGCGTTTTCGAATCTCTTGGATGACTTTTCCTTGCTTAGATCCTCCTTCCTCTCCTTCTCCCTTATTAGGATCCTTCGTGTATCCAACGTAAGAGCTGTTTTGCTCGTTTTTCGAGATTTTTAATTTTTGAAACTTTTTTTGTAAACTTTTATCGCTTTGGACAACCAATATTAGAGTTCTTTTTTAATTTAATTTAATGTTTGGTTGGAAAAAAAAAATTAAAAAAAAAAAAAAAAACTGAAGTTTTCACTTATGCAGAAAAATATCTTTTTACAAATTTAGTTTCTAGATCATATTATTTCATAAGCTTAATATTTTAAGCGCTAGATTACATTATTTACTTTATTGACAACTGACTTAATACTGTTTTTACACAGAAACGCTGAACACGTAGACGAATGAAATCATATTGCTTATGAATATCGGAAAATAGTCAAATATGTCATTCGTGACGACGACAACTAGATAAGCCATAATCTGTTAGCTTCTAGAAACTGTTGAGTAGTGTGGTCCGTGTGGAGAGCTCAGCTGTGACTAGAATTACTATTTAATTACTCGAACATTCGAAATAGTACTTTTCTTCTTTCTATACTTGGTAGGACGAAATTTTGTATATCAAAAAAAAAAAAAAAAAAAAAAAAAATCNAGTCACTACGTAGCTGGTTTTTTGAAATCGATATTAAGGCAAAGAGATCTTTTTGAAACCATACTCGTTAGAAAGGATCGAGTTCATACTCGTTTCATTATTTTATTTTTAATTATTGTAAGCATTTATAGTTAGTTTATTAATTGGTTGGACATTTGACTGCAACCGAGTTTCAAGCCTTTGACGCTCTTATCTTACATTGTCATCATAGATGATGACGTATAAGCTTAGTCAATGACTCAAAGCGAATAAGCTCGAACACCGTATGTAATTGTGAACCTTATTTGACAATTAAAAAAAAATCAATGTCCTTTTTCATATGACAAAAGAAAAAATAATACGGCCAAAATATAACTACGAAATTTGATAAAAAATTGGTTAATATTCCTGGTTTGGGGTTAGATCGTAATTAACTTAGAGAGCTCTGAATAATATTATTATTACAAAACTTCCCAAAAGGGTCAGCAAATAAATCATTTTTTTCTATATAATTAGGTCTTTTTTATATACGAAAGATCAAAAAACGAATCCTCAAACTTTGACCAGTACTTCGGAAAACATGGAATTAAAACTAATAGAAAGCTAACACGAGAATGAGAAAGCTATAAAAAAAGAATATAGCATGATGCTTTAGAAAAGTTTTATAAGGCATATTAGTTTGGTCTGTGTTTAGGCTTTTATTCTATGATTTATATATTTGATCAAATGATGTGATATAAACGATTGAAAGTAACACATGATTACTTACTTCGTCAAAGGGTTTCGTTTCAAATTCCCCCAGCGTGTACTTCTAAAGCTCTAACATAGTCCCTTATTAAAAAATAAATGAAATTAGATATAACTGGACAACCTCTTTAGCACTTCTAAATGTTGCAATACAAAATTGACGTTACAAGTACAACGATATATGTACCACCAATGATTTACTAGTTTGTACAGCCAAATTTTACCACCCTTATTGTGAACATATATAGTTCACGGTACAATGTCACCAATGGATATTTATATTTTCAACGTAAACGTATTCTTTATTCATAGGCTAATTAATATTAATAGAGGAAGACATGTCAGAGTAAGTCGAAGTGTATAGGACCCCTTAAGTGTGATATGTCGGAATGCAGACAACAGGCTAAAATGTTCTAGTCGATTGCATCATTCAGTTTTAGTTTTAGGTATTAATATTATAAACCCTGATTTTGGTGGAAAACGATAATACACAATTCTACTAGACATACACATATGGGTACGTGGTAGGTCTACAGATTTTGTATTTTTTTTTTTTTGAAATTCAGATAGGACTGATCCATACGAAATATATCAATATTAACTAGATTAGCCTTCAACATTTGTAGAATGGATAGAATGAATATGTAAAACATATCTAAATTTAAAAGATGTTCGGGTTTACCTTATTTCTTTCTTTTTTGGGGGGTTAAAGGGCTTGGTTAACCTTGATTTTCATGTTTAAAATCAAGGTGGTTTAACGTTAATTTTCAAACAAAAGGTAACTAAAAAGAAGAGATAGATTGATTCGTATTATAATCTGTGAGCCGTAAAAAATGTAATTTAATTAGCATAGCCGACCCACTTTGTGCCTCCTTGGTTTTCTATTGCAAAATCGTCAAACCATCTTATACGTAATTTATAAAATCGTTGTTTTACAAATGGATATAATTTATTTTGTAGTATTATCAGTGCCTAGACAAAGCAGATCAATATACTAGTTAGGTTTTCTAATTCTTATATAATTAAATTAATATTGCACCTGGAAATAAGGAATTCATTTAGAAGCTTCCAACAAATGATTTGGTGCCACTGCCATTCCAATTTCAATTTATGAAGACGACAAAACATTAAGAAGGATAGGTTAAATCATATAGTATGAGTCAGCTAACTGGATCCAACCCCTAAAAAGAGAACGAATCGGCCGCCAAAAAAAAGAAACGAATCTTTATCATGCTGGATCATTAATGTATACACACACACATATTTTCAGCCAAAACTAATTATCAATATAGTACTATACATTAAGAACTAAGAAGAGCTATATAATACAAACAGTTAGTTAGCATCGTTTTAGCTGTTTTTTTTTTTTTTTAATAAATTCAATTTGAATCAATTAAATTGATAATACTGATTTTTTTTTTAAAATGTTAACCAGTTTGATGGCAATAGATATCAAGAAAGATTATAAAAACAAATAAACATTTCTCGAAAATAACTATTTATCTACAAAAGAAAAAAATTCACGATCTAAGCACTTAAAAATTCAAATTCATATTAGTATATATCAATCTTTATAAAAAGCCCACTTTAAGTAGTATATCATATTAGCAACTAATCTTCGTTGCATATTTCTGATTTCTTTTAATAATAATGTGTATTTTACGTCGACGCTTCTTCCTCCTCCCCCAGGTTTTTCGAGCATAAGTCATAATCAAACAACAAGAAGACAAAAAGAAATACAAAAAAATCTGAAAAAAAGAACATTTGGTCTTTGGTAATATAAAAAGCCATACTCGCATCAATCCTTTCTTCACCTCTATTCTTCTCTTCTCACTAAAAAAATATCAAAACCTTTCACATTTACAATCTCTCTCTCTTTCTCTCTCTCTCTCTTTGTCTCTCTACAAGCTCTTTCTATGCACCAAGTCGATCTAGAATCCTTTGTTTCTTCAGTATGCGTCGGTGGCTCCGACCACCGAAAGATCGCATGTGAGACCCTCGCCCCCGACGAACCGACGATCCCACCTTACTACAGCAACTCCGCCGTGAGTCCGAACGATTTCCCGCCGCAATCTTACTTCTTGTCAAACGATGCTGATCAGCTCGAGTGGCTAAGCGGCAACGCCTACTTTGATCGTCAAGATTCACAGAGAGGCAACTCAGGGATACTCAATCCAAACCAACAACACACGAACACGAGCTCGCAACGGTTTTTACTTAAATCCAAAGCGTCGATCATCGGTTTACCTAAACCGCAAAATACTTGTTTCAACGAGGCTAAGCAACGGCGACACCACGGCGGCAAGAAGAACAAGGTCGTCTTGAGACGGGTCGGGTCACGAACAAAGACGGATAGTACTTCGGTTCGCGAACCTTCTTCTCCTAAGGTCTCTTGCATCGGGACAGTGAGATCCAGAAGAGAACGCAGCCGCCGTATGCAACGCCAGAAATCGAATCGGGTCGAACCGACTAACCGGGTTAAGAAATCCGGGTTTATGGCGAGTTTCAGAGCCATCTTCAGGATCAAAGGCGGATGCAAAGACGTGTCGGCGCGTGGGTCTCACGGGGCGTCGAGCAGGAAACAAGACATCAGGAACCGGCTCCCGAAGGAAGCTGTTGCGAAGTCTTCTTCTTCTGGTGACGGCGGAGAGCAGGTGGTGGTACCTGTACCCGGTTTGGGTGGGATGACGCGTTTCGCTTCCGGAAGAAGAGCGGATTTGTTGGATGGTGGGGGATGTTGACGTGGCCGCGTGACAAGTGTGTCAATAGTTATACATGTGGGGTACAGTTTTTTATATAGTGTTTTTTTGTTTTTTAAGTCCCAGGGGGAGGAAAGTAAGCAGAATAGAAACAGTACTTTGGTTGTCTTTGTCTGAATTTTAGTTGGTGGGATCTGTTCTAGTTTTTGAAAAAGTCGTTGGTGATGACGTGGCATCTGGTTTAAACGATTTCTTTTATTTTGTTCATATATGAAAAAAGAACACGGCGGCAACGCGAGAACGGTGATTTCACACCCACCGCACCGCTCCGTTTTTTTTTTTTTTTTTTTTTTTGTAATCTTCTTTGTTTCAGTCGTAAATAGTTCAGCTAATGATTACATCTGTACATGCGTGTTGTCAAACAAAATGTATTTGTATTTAATCTTTTTTTGATTGAATGAGAGAATTGGTTGAGAAGTAGTAGTTGAAAACATAATCAAAATTGACAAATTTGAGAAATGTATGAGCTGAAATTATTAATGTTTAAGCTGAAGATTAATGCATCGAAGCTTAAAGTTTGGGGATAATGCAGAAGGATGAGCAAGGGTGAAAACGGGGAAAGAAATCAGTGGAGTGAGAGCTGTTTGTGATGCCAAGCGACAACGTCTTTGTATGGCAGATTTCCCCCGAATATGTCTAAGGCGCTACCCACTGTTACATCCACACGTCCCTTTCCTGCCTTCTTGATCCTCTCTATATCATCCATCACCGTCACACCTCCAGCATAAGTCACCGGAATCTGTCAAGGTCAAAACAAACAAACATCTGAGATCAATAGCACAAATGAACAATTTTGCAATCGTTGCTTTCTCTACGGATCATAGTCTATCATAGTTCTCAGCCTATCTCTATCTCCAATGATGTAAAACCACTACATCCAAGCCAATTGAGTAGAGCTCTGTCGATTACCGGATGCTAGTAAGATGAGTTCCAAGTCATATGAGAAAATAAAGCACCTAGAAAAGTAGCAGACATTCTAGAGCCTCTATGATACTCCAATCAAGAAAATGCATGTGTTATTATTACTCACCGGAGAATAGTTGCCAAGCAATGCTACAAGCTCTTCATCGATCCCAAGCCTTCAGAGAAGAGGTATTACCATCAGTACATCAGTACATACTGACTAGATAGTGTAGTTTCAATGCAAAACGAATTTACTCTAGACAGTGTAATCAGAGCGTTGAGATATTTGAGCTTACTTCTTTCCTTCAACATCTACGCCGTGTACCAGAAACTCATCTGCAAATCCTCCAAGAAACTCCAGTGATTTCTCATCAAGGATGACGTCGCTGAACTTCTGCCATCTATCGGTAACAATTGCATATCTTCCATCCTAGATAACACAATACCCGTATAAATAAATGCCTATCCTCGATTACGGATCTTTTCATGACAGAATAGTTAAACCATTTAACTAAAGATGAAACAGGTCAGAGAATCACCTTCTTTCTGCAGCTAAGGTCCAATATCAGTCTTTGTTTCCCAACGATGTTTACAAGATCTTTGAGTCTTTCAAGATCAATCTTTCCATTGTTAAATACATACTGAAAATATCAAACAAAAACGTGATTACGACTAGCAAAATCCCTACGATAACACACTCAGCGAACTAGATGGCAGCTATACCGAAGTGACAATGACATGGCTTGCTCCTTCCTTTATGTAACTCAAGCAATTCTCTGAATTAATCCCACCTCCAACTTGCAAACCGCCTAGAATTCATCGTCTTGTATCATCATATATATAACACATCAAAACTTTACATTTCAATTCAAACAGTAACATTTAAAAAAAAAAAACACCATTTGACATTCATCAAAAGGCATACCTGGATAAGCATGTAATGCTCCAATAGCTGAAGCTTGGCTTAAAGGGTCTGCTCCAAGCATTATCACATGACCACCCGTAAGCTCATCTTCTTTATACATCTTCGCATACTCTTCCGCAGTCTTGTCAGATTCAAAATTCGTAACGAGAACAGAACCATCTTCTTTCAAGTCACTAAGTGTAGATCCAACTATTTGTTTCACTTTTCCCTTTTAGAAAACCAAATCACACACATAAAGATCAGTTAAAAGAGTTCACTTCGTTCAACACAACTGAGAAAATTTTCAAATCGGGTGAATTTGATTTCATACCTTGTGGATGTCGATGCAAGGTCTGAATTGAACAGCAGATACAACCACCTGAACCTTTAATGGTTTAGAGAGTCTGAGATGATTGGTAAACAGAGAGCTCTGATTCTTCTTCTGGAACCAAGCGAGACCACCACCATTGAAGTATAACTGGGAGGTCAAAGTTCTCATCTTTGGAACTGAAACTGTAAAATCACCAGAAGCGTTTCTGGTTCTACATTTTAAATCTAGGGTTTAGAAACCGGTTTAAATCTCGGTTTATTCCGGTTNTCAGCGAACTAGATGGCAGCTATACCGAAGTGACAATGACATGGCTTGCTCCTTCCTTTATGTAACTCAAGCAATTCTCTGAATTAATCCCACCTCCAACTTGCAAACCGCCTAGAATTCATCGTCTTGTATCATCATATATATAACACATCAAAACTTTACATTTCAATTCAAACAGTAACATTTAAAAAAAAAAAACACCATTTGACATTCATCAAAAGGCATACCTGGATAAGCATGTAATGCTCCAATAGCTGAAGCTTGGCTTAAAGGGTCTGCTCCAAGCATTATCACATGACCACCCGTAAGCTCATCTTCTTTGTACATCTTCGCATACTCTTCCGCAGTCTTGTCAGATTCAAAATTCGTAACGAGAACAGAACCATCTTCTTTCAAGTCACTAAGTGTAGATCCAACTATTTGTTTCACTTTTCCCTTTTAGAAAACCAAATCACACACATAAAGATCAGTTAAAAGAGTTCACTTCGTTCAACACAACTGAGAAAATTTTCAAATCGGGTGAATTTGATTTCATACCTTGTGGATGTCGATGCAAGGTCTGAATTGAACAGCAGATACAACCACCTGAACCTTTAATGGTTTAGAGAGTCTGAGATGATTGGTAAACAGAGAGCTCTGATTCTTCTTCTGGAACCAAGCGAGACCACCACCATTGAAGTATAACTGGGAGGTCAAAGTTCTCATCTTTGGAACTGAAACTGTAAAATCACCAGAAGCGTTTCTGGTTCTACATTTTAAATCTAGGGTTTAGAAACCGGTTTAAATCTCGGTTTATTCCGGTTTGGTTCAATCCAAAACCGTTAAAGGTTGCGATTTTTTTTTTTTTCGATTTGTTTGAAAAAAAACTAAAACAGAGTGATGAGATGGAAAAAGAAGAACGTTATCAATCTCGTCACAAAGTCCAGTCATCTCCCGGCGCCGATCACTCCGCCGTCGCCGGAGATTTACCGATTACCTAACCCTCCACCTAAACTCCCGGAGACTTCAATCCCTCCGACTCTTACTCTCTCTCCATCTCTCAAACACTCCAATTTCGTCAATTACCTCGAGAACAATCTCCCTCACCACCAAACCCTAACTCCACAAACTCTCCTCGGGTTCCTCCGTTCGAAGCTCCATCACCATTCTCTCTTCGCTCATTATGACTTCGCCGTATTCAATTGGGCAGCTACGCTCGACACGTTCCGCCACGATCACGATTCTTTCCTCTGGATGTCGAGATCACTCGCCGCCACGCACCGGTTCGACGATCTCTACCGTCTCCTCTCTTTCGTAGCGGCGAATCCGTGTCCGTGTTCCTCAGGTATCTTCTCTTGTCCAGAGCTCGAACCTATTTTCCGATCCGCCATTGATGCCTACTGTAGAGCTGGGAAAATGGATTATGCTTTGTTAGGGTTTGATACTATGAAGAGATTGATCGATGGTAAACCAAATGTTGCGGTTTATAACACTGTTGTGAATGGTTATGTGAAAGCTGGTGATATGGATAAGGCTTTAAGGTTTTATCAGAGGATGGGGATGGAAAGGGTAAAGCCAGATGTATGCACGTTTAACATCCTCATCAATGGCTACTGCAGGAGTTTTAAGTTTGATTTGGCATTGGATTTGTTCAGGGAGATGAAGGAGAAAGGTTGTGAACCGAATGTGGTTAGCTTCAACACTCTGATTAGAGGGTTTTTGAGCAGGGGTAAAATCGAGGAAGGTGTCAAAATGGCTTATGAGATGATTGAGCTAGGTTGTAGATTCTCGGAAGCCACTTGTGAGATTCTGGTTGATGGGTTGTGTAGAGAAGGTCGGGTTGATGATGCTTGTGGATTGGTGATGGATCTTTCGAACAAGAGGGTTTTACCGAGTGAGTTTGATTACGGTAGTTTAGTTGAGAAACTCTGTGGAGAAAACAAGGCGGATAGAGCAATGGATATAGTGGAGGAGCTGTGGAAGAAAGGTCAAACCCCATGTTTGATAGCTTGTACTACACTTGTTGAAGGGTTGAGGAAATCAGGAAGAACAGAGAAAGCATCAGGATTTATGGAGAAGATGATGAATGCAGGAATCCTTCCCGATAGTGTGACCTTTAACTTGCTTCTTCGGGATCTATGCAGTTCTGGTCATTCGATTGACGCAAACAGATTGAGACTTTTGGCATCAAGCAGAGGATATGAACTCGATGAGACAACGTACCATGTTTTGGTTTCAGGATTCACGAAAGAAGGGAGAAAAAAGGAAGGAGAAGTTCTAGTGAACGAGATGTTGGATAAAGATATGCTGCCTGATATCTTTACATATAATAAATTGATGGATGGCTTGTCCTGTGCCGGAAAATTCTCAAGAAAGCAAGTCCGACTGTTGTAAGTTGTAACCACCTGTGTTTGATCTGTGTTAACTAGACTCAACCTGGTTTCTGGTCTGTATATTCAAAACAGTTGCGAGTGAAGGAGTAGACATGTAGACATATATTCAAAAAGTTCTAGTTATCTCACTTGATAAGATAACTTTGTTTGCTGAAGAAACAATTGTGTTAAAACTTTCATAATCATGATTCATATATAAGTATATGATTATTTCTCCAACAAATGACATAACAATTCTAAAAGAACCTATTCAACCAAGAGACAGAGAGAGAGATAGAGAGGGAGAGCATATACACACACCCACACAGATTTGTGATCATACATCAAAACATCTTGCTGTATCCGCGAGAGAAGGCAGTACGGTATACACATGTCTGTTATTGTTGCAGCGTGCAGGCTAGTGATCAGACTCGGGGATAGCGAGAGCTACCTTTCTTCTTCAAGAACTCCGGGATCTCCACTGAACCGCTTTCTCTAAAGGAGGAAGAGGGTCTTCTTGTAGCTCCAACTGAGGCAGCATCCGCTTGTGCCATCTGAGCCGCTCGTCCTTCTCCTTCTTCTTGTCGTTTGAAACCCGTAGCTATCAGGGTTATGCTTACCTTTTAACCAACAAAAAACATCAACTATATATCTCTAGACGTCATATACCTGTTTAGTTGAAGAAAAATCAAAAGGACATACTTGACCGGTGAGCGCTGGATCCACAACAGCACCAAATATAAGATTGGCAGTTGGATCGACAAGATCATATATAACTTCTGCAGCAGCATTCACCTACACCAAGACCAAAGTGTATAAAAACTATAGAGCATTTTATGGGGATGAAGCAAAATCAGGCTCTGCTCTAACTTGTCTATCGAAGGAAGAAACCAAATTATTTCAACGGGTCTCTCAAGATCCAATTATTGTTTATGGATCTATCGATACTGAGATAAGAAACAAAGATAAGAAAGAGAGACAAACCTCAAACAATGTCAAGTCACTTCCACCAGTAATGTTCCAAACGATTCCAGTGGCTCTCTCAATGCCAATATCTAACAAAGGTGATTGGATCGCATTTAGTGCAGCATCTCTTGCCCGACTCTTTCCTGTTTGATTACCAGTGACAAGAAATAATCAGCATAAAGCAAACAAAATAAAACCTCTCCTAAACGAAGGTCAAGTTCAAGACTTTCTTTAAACATCATGACATAGATGCACATCAGTTGAGTAACAGTGAATATTATATCGTCACTTTGAGTACCTCACTCTGGTTTCTTTGCCACATCAAATCTACTAGCTCGTTAGTTCTATTAGACTACTTTGATACACATCTCGTGTTGGTGCTTATGCAATTTGAGCCAAAAGAGCTTACAAATATCAATAATTCCAAACATACCTGTTGCAGTTCCTATTCCCATCAATGAAGAACCCGCATTCGCCATTATAGCTCTCACATCAGCAAAATCGACATTCACCAATCCAGGAATCTACGAAGCAAAAACAAAGATAGCTGGTAAATCATTTGTCATATATAAAAAAATGATCACAGGGCATCCATTAAACAAGCTATACCGTAATGATATCAGATATCCCACGAACCCCCTGACGGAGTATATCATCAGCTAGATTAAATGCTTCAGTTACCGGAGTAGACTGAGAGACAGCTGTAAGTAACTTGTCATTTGGAATGACGATGAGCGTGTCAACATTGTCTCTAAGAGATGCAAGCCCTTCTTGAGCCTGAACCGTTCTTCTTCGACCCTCAAACGAGAAAGGCGTTGTTGCAATACCAACTGTCAATATACCCATCGCTTTGGCAATTCCTGCAATTACCGGGGCTGCACCAGTTCCAGTTCCACCACCCATTCCAGCCTATAAAAATGACAAAGACATGCAAACATCAATGCTCAGGTAGTGACATTGACTTTTGGACATATGAGAACAAGAAGTAAGTGATTTTGGACATATGACTTTTGGACATATGCAAACCATTCTTTTGGCATAAACTGGTTTGAAATCCCTATTTCTACAACCAAAGTTTATAACTACAGAAGAATGGATGCAATAGTAATAATAATCAAAGATTTTTGAGGACATACTGTGACAAAGACCATATCTGAGCCATAAAGAGCTTCTTCAATAACTTCTTTGCTCTCTCTAGCAGCATTCATACCGATCTCTGGATTACCTCCAGCACCTAAACCCCTAGTCAACTCCTTACCAATTTGTAACCTATTATCTGGTAAAACAGGAGACATTCTCATAGCCTGGATATCAGTGTTCACAATCCAAAACTCAACACCTGACATTTCACTCTCTATCATACGGTTCACAGCATTTGATCCACCACCTCCCACACCAATAACTTTAATCCTGGCCTCATTATAATTACTCGGAGCAGATGGCTCTTCAAAATCCTCGGTAACAGGTCCAGTAGTAGACGTTTCCTTTCTTGGATTGGCTATTGTGTTGTTGACTCCTTCACCTCTAAGCATAGATATTTCCGGGTGAAGGTTCAAGAAAGGATCTTGAGCTTGGCTTTGGAAATGCCGTGGAGAGTTTCTGATTGGAGAAGATTCAGATTTCTGGGAAGCAGCGACAAGTCTGTTTTTCTTACTCTCAATCGTTCTAAAAGAGTTAAACCTGCCTAAATGATTCTCTGGTAAAACATTCTTTCTAAGAACAGTGAGCAACCGAGAATCTGAAGGAGTGAAACACGGTGAAACGTAGGTTGCCATAACGATACCAACCACCGTTGGAAATTTACAAACTCTACTCGTTAATTTCCCAAGCAAGACCTGTTTCATGAAAAGGCTATGAAGTCAAAACCAAAGCTCTCAATTAAGAGAAATCAAACAAAGAGAATAAACAAAGCAGTGTAATTTGCATTCTTAAAGTAAACATAAACCAAAACCCAGTTGTATCTTTACTCCATTGCTAACACAGCATTAGATTAGAACGGTGAAGGAAGTGAGAAACAATAAAATCAAACGAAATGCTTTTCTTTCAAATTATCGAAACGAAAGCATGAAAGAGGAGAGCTTTAATACAACAAATTGACTAAAAAACAATTTTAAAGATGGGTATTGCAAAGTTTTTGCAGCATTTACTCGAAAACAAAGTTAAGAGATTGAAGAAAGCCCGAGAAAAAGCTTCGATTTTTGGGTGATACTGCAAAGGCAAAGAAACTGCTTCAAAGAGAACGAAATCATTGGGTAAAGCAGAGGGGAAGAAGAAGAAACCTGAGAGGAGCAGAAGAGTTGGGAAGAGGTAGGAGAAGAGAAAGAACAAAAAGTGAACTGAAGGAGGAGGAGCTCAAGGTATGGACTATGGTAGCAAACCCCAAAAGCCAAAACGGAGGGTTTTGGTGTTTTCTGACTAAATATCTCTTTTCATTAAACCCCACTACTAATAATAAGAGTAATACTTGGGCACTATTAAATCGACTTCATTCACCTCTTTATAAAATAAAAAAAATAAAATCGGGCCGACAGCCAATTTCCCCACGAGAACTATAGTATCGAGCCAAATAGAGTCCGTTCTTTACCCTCGGTTTATATGTCCCGGAAACCAAAGTTCGAAACCAATATACCCCTAAAACCAAAGTTCGAAATCTATTTCTCCCCGATTTTATTCTTCTACATCAATTTACCCATAACGTAGATTATATCGGTTTATTATTTACCTAACCGATTAAGAAAAAACTAAACCTTAATTATACCAAAGCAAACCCGATTTCGACCCAATAAAGTGGATGAGGCACTGGAGGCGATGGATGATGAAGAAAGAAACTGCCCAGATCTTAAAGGATCAGTCGAGATGTCCTCTTACAAGTCTGCTTTTATAGAAAGAAAGGCGGTTCTTGAGGATCAGCTTCTTAAAATTGCTAAACAACCTTCGGTTAGTGTAGCTGAATTGAAGCATGTATTGACTGGTTTGATCAGACTAGGAAAAGGACCGTCAGCTCACCAGTTGCTTTTAAAGTTTTATGCCACAAGACTCCGTAGAAGAATCGAGGCCTTTCTTCCTTCATGTTCAAGCTGTCCGCACACTTTCCCTGCTACTCTATCTAAGCTTGTTTTCTCTAACATCTCAGTGGCTGCAAAAGAATCCAACTAAAAACAATCAGGAGAAAAAATAACTCTTTATCCTCCACAAAAATAACAAATCGAACTAAAAACAATCGGGAGAAAAAATCTGAGAACTCCATCAAACTCTTCTGCAACTCAAAGAAAGATACTAACTAAGGAGTGATTATTGTTTTTTCTGAGCGTAAAAACTCACCGGATTTAACGCAATCCAAGACATGATCGGTGCTGGGTCGGGTTGGAGTATGAATCCGGTTCAACAATTGGTTTATTTTTGGGACATATATGGTTTGGTCTCAGGTTTAGACATTAAACCGCTATAATCCAGAATCGGGGAGAAATAGATTTCGAACTTTGGTTTTGGGGTATATTGGTTTCGAACTTTGGTTTCCGGGACATATAAACCGAGGGTAAAGAACGGGCTCTATTTGGCTCGATACCATAGTTCTCGTGGGTAAATTGGCCGTCAGCCCAAATAAAATTTGTACATATTTATTATAAAATTAGAAACTTAAACCGCTCTATTATAAAACCGAACCGATATATAATTTCGTTGTAATTATAAAATATAAACCCTAACTATCTCATTTGTAAACTCAAACCATCTCATTTGTAAACCCAAACCAACATATATTTTCGTTCTAATTGTTAAATCTAAATCCTAACCATCTCATTTGTAAACCCAAACCGACATATAATTTCGTTCTAATTATAAAATCTAAACCCTAACCATCTTATTTGTAAACCCAAACCAACATATAATTTTGTTCTAATTACAAAATCTAAACCCTAACCACCTCATTTGTAAACTCAAACCGACAAATAATATTGTTTTAATTATAAAATCTAAACCCTAATTCTCATTTATAAACCCAAACCGATATATAACCTCGTTTAATTGTAAAATCTAAACCAAGACAATATGTAACTTTCTTTAAATAAAAGTATACAGAATTTGTTTCCATAATTAGTTTTAATTTTTAGTTTAATTATGATTTATTTTTTATATAAAATATTAGATAGAGCATTCTGATTGGTTGAGAGGGAAGATGTGAATACAAAAGTTCACCCCTAGGGGTGAACCTAAGTATTTTTCTACTAATAATTGTTATTAAAATAAAAAAATGCTTGGTTGAACAAAACAAAATAAAATAGTAAAAAAAAATGCTTTAGTGTTCTAATTTTCACTGTCATGTTGGTAAAAAAATATATTGGGACATGAATGAAAAAAATTTAAATTCATGTCTTTTTTTTGTTAGTTTGATTTTTTTTGGGTGTAAATTTGTTGTTAAATGGCTTATACAATTAAATATTTCCAAGAAAGTTGTGGTGGTAAATTATATAAGCCATCTGGTTACATTAGTTGGAACATGAGTTGCACCACTCACAAGAATAGCAATCTAGTCGTTCATATATACGATAAGAGAGTTTCTAAGGCCATATGAGGGTTGTGATATATTAAATGGCTTTTAGCAATGGTTTTGATTAGAGCTTTCCTTGGATTTTACTTTCTTTTAAGTTTAGGTTAATTAGAGTTCTATAGAGAAAAAAATTGTTCACGTTTTGATTGATTAGTGCATGAGATTAAATATTCTTTGCTTCTAATTTGATTACACAACGACTTCTTAAAAAAATGTCTAGCTAGGTTTATAACATTCAAAAGAATTGATCGAACTCTTAGCAATGTGGTATACGTTAGTACGCTGCATCCCATTTTAGGGTTGCGGATATATTGTCGTAAGCACACATATATATAGATTGAGAACCTTTATAGGAGAACAACAAAAGCAAACATAATATTCAGATTCAGTCTTTGTATTACATTGATTGAGCACACCAGCGACATTTACGGTGCTGATACAAATTTATTGAACGCCATAAAAAACACACACACACAAGCATGAAATACGTACACATGTAGATATGTGACATTGACCATAAGCAAAGCACACATATCGGACCTTTCATATCTGGTATTGCGTCCGGATGATCAGATACTTAACAAGGTCCGTAGCAGTGACAGTGAATATCGTTCTCTTCCACTTCACATAGCCCGAACCAAGTTAAGTCGCTTGTCTTGCAAAGAAGGTCACACAATCTTCCGCCGTCAACTTGAAGACACACACCCTCCTGAGCTTCATTTTTAAAGCATGTTTGGGCTTCCGCCTTTGGGAGTCCTGTTTAAACCGTTAATCTTTCCTCATCCAATTTGATATAAATAGATTAACCAGGACAAAGGAAGTTAATTAAATCTTTAAATTATCATTAGAAACCAACAAGACGATCATCAAGAGAGCAGAGAAGTTAATGATAAGATTGGCCATTTTTCTTTGTTTTTTTTGCTTTTGTTGTTGATGAGTCTTCTTGCAGAGATTTATAAAATCCACACAGTCTCGCTTGTTCTTCAAGATCTTTAGTTTCTGAATTTACTTTTGTAAACTCTTTCTCTCCATTTTGGGCAACCAATCTCGGAATCATCTTTTAATTTAATGTTTGGTTGAAAAAAAAAAAAAAAACAAAACAAGCGTGGTAAAAAAAAGTTGGTACAAATCTGAGTGTGGTTAAATTAGTTACAGTTAGAAAAACCAAACTACGGCCTCTGGTTCGGTTAAGGACCGCCCAGTTTAAAATTAGAAAACAGAGTCTTTTCTACAACAAGATTTTCACACTCTCACTACCTTACACACACCAAGAAGAAGAAGACCATCACGAATCTGAGCTATTATGAGTTGGTTGTGGAAAAAAGATTTATCCTTCTCCGACGCTGGTAACGATTTCACAGATCAGCAGCTCGGAGACTCCACTTCCAACGTGTACTGCACCACCACGGAGGTTGAAAGAAAGGTGTGCAAGACGAACCGGAGCTGGCGTGGTAAATACGTCCAAGAAATGCGAAGAATCCAAGGAGTTCCACATCCGTTGTGTAGGGAAGTAGGCATTTTCGTCGCTTCTCTCTCTCTCTCTCGCTTTGTGAAATTTCTAGGGTTTAGTGTTTTGCTTCTTTTACTTGATTTGTACGGATCATTGGTATCAGGTTTTGGATTCTCTAGTTATTGTCGGTTCATAGCCTGTTAATTACATTAGATCGAGGACAGATCTAGTTTAGCATTAAAACATTTGAGTATATTGTAGATTGGTATGTGTTCATGTGTTCTTTATCTCTCTGTTTGAAATGGGATGTGTGGAACTTGGACCAGGATTTTGCATTTTAAAGAATTTATATAACTCTCATATTTCTAGAAAGTTTCTTATGGATTGTTTGGTTGTTTGTTTTCAGGCCTTACAGAGTAGTCCAAACCAACACGGAAGACGATCTCAAGGCTCTCCCGAAGCAGGATGATGAGAAACCTCCAATTCTCTCTATTGATGCGGGTGCCATGAAACGAAAGATGAAAGAGGCTCTTGGAACCAGCAGGTTAATGAAAAGCATTTGTAAACGATTCTTTCACTTGATCTCAACCGCATTTACCCTATATTCAATCACTGACACTCAACTTGCTTCTCTTGTTCGTGTTGTGTTGGTTTGTTGTTGTTGCAGGTAAAAAATGTAATGGATAGCCTAAATACCCCAAGAAGAGCCCACTAGGTTTCACAGAGAATGCAAGAGGCAAATCAACATGAAGCCTATCATTCTCACCTCTACTTTAGTTTCTTGCTTGCTATCTATGTTAATCTTTTGTTGTTACTGAATGTAACTTGAATGTTAGAAAAGAACGCAACACTTCAATGCATTGGATCTAGAGTTTTAAGTTATCTCTTGTCGAACTATGTTTGAAGTGTTCTGAGTATCTTTTGTCTTGCACATTGTGTCATTCCAAGTTAATGACTCTTTGTAGTAGTGCAGAGGATCTAGCACAAATCTGGTGACAGAACACATGTTATATTTTCCAAAGATTTTATGATGTCTGAAACACAGAATCACGTTCTTGTTCACAAGGAACAGTAGTAAAGAAGATCAGATGGTGTGTTCCTCCTACCAACACAGAAAACATCAAAGTAAAGATTCTATAACCTCATTCCTCAAGACAAAACAACAAACCTAGAGACCATCAGTTTTCCCTTGCTCTGTCTCGAGGACTTCATCTTCCTATTGTTGTTTTGTTTAGAGTGGGCAACTCGGGTTCCTCATCAATGTCCTCAATCTCCCATTCGATTTCGGCAGTTTCGGTTGTGCCCTCGTCTTCAAACTCTCAAAATACTGCAACCATAATAAACCAACGACCATTGTAGTCTTCTTCCGACCAAAATAAAAATACTGCATCCATCTTTAGAAATGTAAGCTCATAGCTTTTTTTTACCTGTTGCTTCCTCTTTCTCTCCAACTCCGCCTGATCAAACATAACAGAAGTTAAGTTGTTGTAATCCCTTTCACAAATAAAATCTTAACGAGATGAAATAAATACCAATGCATGTTTTAGCTGCGCGTTCTCTTCTTTCAACTGGTTCAGTTCAGCTTCCAATTCCACTGTATAGGCCTTCCACAAACAACACCAAACAACCATTAGCTTTTCTTTTACAAGAAACATTCATAGCTGTCATCAAGTGAATGAAGAAAAGGTATATATTTACTTGTTTTCTTGCTCTAGACCTCGCCGCAGACTCGCGGTTCTTGATCATCCTCCTCTGCCTTCGCTCAACTACTTTCTCCACTGGACCATCCGCTACTCTCTTCCTTCCCCTTAACCCTCCCATATCCACTCCATACTGTCCTCCTATGTTATCTACTTGTCCATGTCCTAATCCGTCTGATGACACAGGGCTTAGCGGTCCAACCATCCCCATTTGCTGTCCACCTGCTCCAAACCCACCACCGCCTCCATAGCATACCCCTGCCTGAACCGGCGGCGCCTGCTGATACCCTCCTCCTCCTGCCCTTTTACCATAACCTGATGGGTCACCTACACCCATGGCCTGACCCGGAAAAGTAGGATCACCGGTTCCTTGAAACACACCATAGAGTTGTTGCTGCGCTGCTGCGGGGATAACACTAGACGTGTTTTGGTTTTGGCTTTGGTTGGGATTAGGTTTGGGGTTAGTGGGATGTTCTCTGACCACACCAGCCTTCACTAAGAAATCCTCAAGTGTCATCTCCCCAAAAGTGGGTTGTCTAGCCGCAGTCTCACAGCCGTTCTGAGCATTGTTTTGACCATTATTACTACTACTACTACGTCCATTGCTGTCTCCTCCTCCACTACCACCACCTCCTCTATGTATCTCAGACCAAACCTCATCAACAGTCTTCCTACAAAGCGGAGCTGGAAGTGTTAACGAGCCTTGACGAGGAAGACTCGGCTGCTTCGCTATCCCTCTCTTGTTATTATTATTACTATTAGCCCCTTCGTTGCCTGTTGAACCACCACCACCAAAGACGCCAACAACGCTCTCGCCTCCATTGTTGTTGTTCTTGAAACCATTGTGATTAGGCGGGACAGAATGAGAAGCTGCTGCTTGCTGATTGTTATTATTCTCCTCTGCGTTCCAAATAGAGACGAGAAACTCGTCCATGTTCATAGACCCGAAGTTCTTGCCGTTCTCACATAGAGCATGTTGGAACTCGTCGAGGGTCAGTGAGTAGATAGAGGATTGTCTTCCCAACGAAGAAAACGGATGATGATTCTCACCACCTCCTACTCCATTCTGTCTTGTCTGCGCCGTCGACGACTCCACTTCTCTCTCTGACATCATCTTTGTTTCTCTAAGTACCATTTAACAACTGCACATACACACAAACAATGACCAATTAACATCTGTATTCACACTATATTGAAACATGTCACCTACCTAAAGACGACAATAACCATTTTGTCTCTTATAAATTAAAATCGTCGTATTACTTTGACTAAACATTAGATACTTATCCAGATCACAGAAACATGTAAATGACGTTAAGAAAAAAAAGAAAAAAAAAACATATGAAAAGAAAAAATTAAAAGTCGGTCCACGTGAAAATAAAGAAGAACGGTCGACATCATGACAGCGACAAACGATACTAAATATAGCAATAAACAAACTAATAATTACACATTTCAATAAAGTTTCCGTTTCCAAAAGAGGAAAAAATATCATACCCCACTAGTTTCCTCTCAAAAGCTAACTTATCAACACAAAGATAATTAGAGCTTAATTTAACAATACTAAAATGTTCATTAGCTTGGGTACTCATCCTTATATTAAATCCACCATATAAACCAAAATTAAACGCAGATGAGAGGACCATAAAATCAAATGAAATAAATTTAAACTATATAAAAAAAAATAAACTTCCTCTACCAGTCTTATTATAATCCAAGATCTTGAAAAAAAAAACAATAAATAAATCAAGAAAGTGAGAACCTGAAAATGAAATAAGTGTGTCCAAAAACCGGTGGCTTTTATGTTCCTCCGCCGCCGGAAAACTGAAAGAATTAATGCTTCTTGTTCTAGAGGTTCACCCTCCTTCACATAACTTTAAAGCCGCCGGAGAGCTTTAGCTGAGAAAAGTTTTTGAGGGAGAGAGAGAGAGAGAGAGATGGAAATGGTGTAAGAGAGAGAGGCGGTAAAAGGGAGATTATGGTTCACCCACGAAGAGAGACAGGGGTGGAGGTCAACATCTTTTGTCCAAAGTTATCTTCGACCAATGGGAGATGTAAGCTAAGAGAGGTCCAGGTCCAGGCCCATGATCAGAGGCAAAGAATCTGTACGGCTGCTTCCGACACGTGTCCCGCACGTGTCTCTCTTACGTTTCTTGGAGTGTCCTCTCTTGGGCTCGACGCGTGTTATACTTCTGCTTCGGCTACACAAATCTTTTTTTCTTTTACGCCAACACTGGTCTGAACCGATGGATTCTCTTTTGGAAAATTGCACTTTATTACGATTCGAGAGAGATGAAGAAGAAGAAGAAGTTTGTTAGAGATTATCAAAATATCTTTGTCTTATTTCATAATCACAAAATTATACAATTGTGTGCTTTTTTTACAAGTGTGGTATACTAACTTAACCGGTGTAAACCATAAAATCAATCTAAACCTTATACATACTTCCAATAGCACTAGAAGTTGAAGCAAACTAGAAGTGTGATTTTGTTTTTTTGATGCTGAGAATTTTGTATTAATCACAACTAAAATTTAGCGATTATAATTTTTTTTTGTGGTTAATACATAGGTAATAAAATTGGTCGAAATTTAGCGATTATAATTTTTTTTTGTGGTTAATACATAGGTAATAAAATTGGTCGAAATTTAGCGATTATAATTTTTTTTTGTGGTTAATACATAGGTAATAAAATTGGTCGAAATTTAGCGATTATAATTTTTTTTTGTGGTTAATACATAGGTAATAATTTTTTTTTGTGGTTCATAATTTGTTTTCGAAATATATTTTAACCAAAAAAATGTATAATTAACTTTTAGAGATCAATACAATTTTATATGAAAAAAAATATATGTACTGTATGTTGTTCAAAATAATGTAATAGTCAAAGTTTTGTAAATACTTCTATTGTTGTTGTCCTTTAGCTAGTGAAAAGTAGACTTGTTCGATTTTGAATAGTAGTAGTACTGCGTTTGGTGTCAGTCAAAAACTTATTAAATAGAAGAAAGAAACAAAATCGTGAAAAATTAATTATCCTCTTCTTTGGTAAAATTCTAAAAAAAAAGATAAAATATGATTCGGATTATCCATCATATAAAATATTTAAAAAGAATCCGACCTGCCGGAATCGAACCAGCGACCTAAAGATTACAGCAACTACTACAGTCTTCCGCTCTACCAACTGAGCTAAGGTCGGATGTTTGTTAACTTATACATATGTTTCTTAATATTAACCTAGTTAAGATTTCGTTTTGGTCCCAAGTATTATTGTTCTTAGTTTATTCCAAACAAACACAAGTTTTTTACATAGCTACCAAAACTCATACCAATATATCTAGCCACAATATATTTATCAGTATTCTCATGAATCTCTCATTGGTTCAAAGTATTATAGCAATCATGTCACAAAACCCAATTAGCCTCATCTTTTTGTGAGAGAGAAGGTATATGAGAGTTTAGTTCCTGTTCTTGACTTCATCGTTGGTTAAGAGAGTCTTAACAATGTTATTAACCATACCTGGAGCGAAAGGGAACAAATGCCCAGCTCCAGGAATCTCATGGTATTGGATCCATGGCAGCTTCTGCGCAATGTAACGTTGCAGAGTCACAGGGACAAGCACATCATCATCTCCCTGCCACAAGTGCACTGATCCTTCATTGTTCGGAAACAGATTCTCGAGTTCCATTGGATCGAATTCCCAAGTTCCAAATCCAACAATCATGTCACGGTGCAATGTCTCGTGTGTTCCTTGTTGCCTTATTTGTGCCTATATAGAGACTTGGATTTGATGAAAATGCAAATAGGGAAAGAAGTGATGATGAAATTGTTATAAATATATACATACCTCATGTGGCCTTCTTGCAGCACCGAGCTTAGACATGATCTCTTTGTCTGCTTTGGACAACATACCGAGATTTCGGGCCACAACACTTGATCCATGGAACCACTCCTGTGAGTTCCACCAATGAGTAAGCCAAGGAGCATAGTGTGCAACACGAACCGCCCATTGGTCATTTCTCGCTTGCTGGTAATAAACCTCGGTTGATAAGTCTGATGGAAAGTTCTTCCACCAATAGTTCACCACTGGAGCGACAAGTGTTACTCCAGCCAACCTAAAGAATCAAACAGAGTTATACACTCACACACATACACACATCAAAACCATTCCCTTAAATAACTATGTGATCATTAACAATGTTAGTTCTGAAAGTGATACCTGTGAGGAATGTACTTAAGGCATGCCCATGTGGCTTGTCCACCCATCGAGTACCCGATGACATAGAATTTAGAGCCTAGACTCAACTGATCAGCAAGCTCTTCTACGTCCAAAGCCAAGCTTTTGGGAGTACGGTTTGGGTCAGGATCACTCTCTCCATAACCAGGTCTATCAAATGAAACCATATACACACCTAGTCCTTCTTTTATTTCCTACAACATTGATATCAGTAAGTTTACATCTTAAAACAGGTAACAACTAGTAAATGTTTTGGCATGAGAACATTATAAAACAAGTACCGGTGATAGTAGAGCTGCGAAAGCATTATCGTGCCTGCAACTGTCAGATCCATGGACAACGACGATTCTATGGGTAGCTTCATCTCTTGGAACTCCTTGCTCTTTGTAAGATAAATGCCTTCCGTCTCTAAGCTTAATCCTTGGTCCTGTGATGGATGGACCATCAGGAGAGCCACATAGCTTCGATGGAGGAGGCTGGATCGCCTTATAAGTCGAAGCAGCTATACAGACAAAGAACACCAACAACAACTTCTGAAGAACACCTGTAATTCAGATTCAGACAAACAGAGGTTTTTTTGTCCTGTCTTTAAAAATGAATCTTCAAGGGCAAGAAACCAAAGCTGTGATGTCTCTTAAGACCAAACTCATCATCACTCGTAGGCCCTTATTAAACTGTCAAAGATTCCTCAAAGCAAAAAATTAATGTGACTGCTGCCACCATTAAATGTGATTTCTCTGAAATTCAATAATCTAAGAATCATTTCACTTCACATCAATATGACCTAGTTCTCTACTTCTTGAAACAAAAAACAAAAAAAAATTCAAAAATTCAAAATACTGGAATCAGAGAAATTTTTCTTGATGGGTTTTTCCTTTTTAGGGACAAAAGAAGAAATTTCAAAATCTAATGGTGGATTTAAAATAGAAGATAGAAAAGATCAAACCTGAGGAGGGAGACCTAGGAGGATCTGTCGATCCAGTGGCCATGGCCGAGAGAGAGAGATACAGGTAGAAAAAGGGAAGTAGCTGGAAAGTAAGAGAGAAGAGAGGTTGGTCTTTAAAAAACGCAGTTTAGACTATCTAAAGGGGTTACTTGCTGCAACTTTTACAAATTTGGTTGTTTCTTGTTTGTTTGAGTTGTTAAGCCAATGTAGTAGGAGTAAGATGTGAATACCCTTAAGCCACGTAATCCGTTAGATTAAATTACAAAGTTACTAGACCCCGAAAATAGTGAAAAGGGGTAAAGTAAAAAATATGCAAAGTTTATAAAACAAAAGCATAACATATTCATTGCAAAATAATACGTACGTAAATAAATATTTTTGGTAGGTGTATATCTGATTAGTGTTAGGTGTACCTTCTCCTCCATACGAAGTTGATGAATGTTGTAATTTGGGTGCCTTGACCTAGATGATGATTAAGTTAATTAACTAAATATAGAAAATGGTATCAAATATAAATGAATTCCTTTTTTAGAAATTTATAGAAAATAATTAATTAAATACGAAAATATATCAATTAATAATTTAAAATGATGCGTGCACATGATATACTATTTATTCATTAATTGATTTAAGATTAATTAATTAAATAAAATACAACTTTTTCCAAACCGAGTTTATAAAATATGCAAAGTTTATAAAACAAAAGCATAACATGTTCATTGCAAAATAATACGTAGTTTTTGGGTAGGTGTATATCTGATTAGTGTTAGGTGTACCTTCTCCTCCATATACTGTATAACCTTTTTATAGTAAACAAGACATCAATTTTTTTTTTTTTTTTTTTTTTTTTTTTTTTTTTTTTGAGTTTTTTTTTATGGTTGGAATTTGAAATCCTGACATACAGTTGGTTTATTATATAGATAAGTTGTATGTAATTATTAGCGCATGTCTCTTNGGATTTAAACAAAAATATTTTAGCCATGTTAGAAATGGACTTGATCTATAGATATTTGCCATGTTTTTTTTTTGTTTTGGTTTTAAATATTTGCCATGTTAGAAATGGACTTTATTTAAACAACTTATTTTAGCCATGTTAGACATAGTTTACAAGTGACATTTTTAAATAATTAAGTGGTTTTGAGTCTAAGTCTGTACATTTTCTCAAGTTAATAACCGAAATGGTTTATATATTTTATTTATAAATGTTATTGAACCGATATTTTCTAGGAGTTGTCTAAACTTTTTTTTATATAAATTGAGCTATTTACGGTTGGTAAAATAGTATCGATGTCAATATGTATCTTATGAATTATGTAGAGCAAAGCTTAGCATCAAAAATGTTCCTTATTTTTTTATTTACTTATATCTCAAAATCACAAAAAAATGAGGTCGTATATATATAATTTACTAGATCAAGAGGTATTTAGTCTTAATATGTGAGTAGACTCATTTTGGTGACTAGAAAGTTTGTGGATATGTCTCTATATTTCTGGGTGGACAAAAACAAAAGGTAAAAACTGAGATGAGAGAACAGTAAAAAAATAGCATTCCCTCCTAACAACATATTAGGAAATAGCTCCATAGAACTAAACAAGTAATGTATCATTTATGACGGTTGCTCATTAAAAATACATACAGCGATCGTTGCACCGTGAACATTTATGTAGTATATAGTACAACATTTATTACTACATAATTCTCAAGTCACGAGTCTATAACAATATCGTTTCTTCTTTTGGAATTTCCTTTTCTCTTTATATAAAAATAGGTATCGTGAAAGTCCCAAAAATTCCCAACAAAGATAGTTGTAGATTCGTTGAGGACCGTTCTACTGACCCATCTTCTCCTCCCGTTATACACTCTCTATATATACGTAATGACTACAGAATCAAGTATAAACCACAAGATTCCTAAACAGGAAATTAATCAGAATCAACATGACACATCGTGCTGGTTTGGTAAACTGGGGAACAGAAGCAGAAGCAGAAGCAGAAGAAGAGAAACAAGAAGCAAACGAAACTAAAAGCGATGGCGAGGAAGGTAGTGAAGATGATCTGTTCGAGATAGACCTGGAGGCAGTAAATGATCTGACGTCGTCTCCACCGTACGATTGGAAGAGATTTCCGGCAAGGACAGGCAGCGTTTTACTGGCCAACTGTCTGTTACCAGCTGCAGACATCTCTAGTGCAGTGCCGGCAACGTCAAAGGTTGGGAGTGATTTGGTTTGGTTTTTAGAGGGTTTCTTTCATCTTTAAAAACTAAGGGTTGACGCTTAATTTAGTGGTCTATACATGTCATGTGTTAAGGGACGAGTGTTTAATGGTTTATCACTATTTGATCATTTCATATTAGAGGATATAATGGAGGAATTAGGTGGTGTATATGGCTACATTTCGCAAAACACTGTAAAGGATATAACGACCCGCTTAAAGTTTGGTTTCTAGTTGTTCGGGTACTCAAGAACATGAGCATCTCTTAAGTACATCCATCACATTGATATATCTACATTGTTTGTTTTATGTTCAAAAATCAAAATATTGTGGAGAAACTGGTGGAACACACAAAAGTAGTTAGTTCCGTGAGTCAAGGTATAACTGGCAAAGAAGAGAAAAGGTTCCCAACAGCTTTCACGTTAAGCTCTAGCAAGACTGATAGAATTTGCCACATAAAAAAAGAGTTGCCTCCATCTAAGGCAGAGTCTCTTTATAAAGAGACTCTGCCTTAGATGGAGGCAACTCTTTTTTTATGTGGCAAATTCTATCAACAAAAGTAGAGGCAGTTCTAGAAAATGACATTAGGATGGATAGTAAACTGAAGCCAAGAGCACATTTCACACTATTTCTCTATTCGTGAACAAACCAAGTACCAAGTAACTCCTAGATGCTAATCAGAATTTCATTCGACTGTCTTTAGTTCCAAACTTCCCATCGGCCAAAATCTAAACAACATTTACTCCGCCTACTTTAAACCACAGTTTTTACGCAAATCCTAACAGTGTCAACCATTCCTAAAACTTCATACCAGACAAAGCAAAAGGAAGCATATTAAGCTCTTATCAATAAAACAATATGTTCTGCATCGGCTCTCAGCGCATTCAATCCCGAACAAGCTATGCCAAAAGAATGTCTAAGAGCACAAACAAATCAATGAAATCGTATAAATTAATTCTTAAGTAAACACCTCGTAGATCAAGTGAAAAAGATACACAAACATTGAATCAAATTTCTTCTTAAACATGTTTCTAAATTTATCCCCCAAAAAAAATAAAAAATAAAAAAGCCTTTACACCTTCGCAGCTATTCCCACCCAATTCATCAACCTCACATCAAAGAACTTATAGCAACAAATTTTTGTTTTGCTACTCGCTAATGGCATCAGAAGATTTTACCAAACTATCAATATTCAAAAAAAGCCATAACAGAAAAGGACACTCACTCAGAATATAACAAGAAGAGAGAATAAAGTATAGATCAAGAAACAAGCGTACGCGATCAAGCCACGATGCTCTTCTCCACCATCAGCGAGCGATACAACCAAAGTAGAACAAGCCCTAGTTGACCACAAAACGAACACCCCAGCAAGCACGTACTTAACCGGCCCAGCTCCCTGCGGAACGAACAACGACACCGCAGATAAAACCACCACCGGAAGCAAACAGTATCCAACCAAGCTCGTACACGTATGGAGATTAAGGTTCCCGTTTCGACCAGCAAGCATGTTGAATACGACGTATAAGAAGATTGACGAGACGACGATCCATCCAAGTATAACACCGAACTGGATCTTACCAGCTAACAACTGAAACAAGCAAAGCGCGAGGTATAGAAAGATCGGACCTGATAGATCTGAATCCTTATGAACAGTTTGGTTAATCCGAAAAGGATTTAGAATCGATCTAGTCTTCTTCCAGATTTGATCTGGATGTATACCGAGCTCGTCAAGCAGAGGCTCCTCGTCTTCAAACGACGGCGAACCACCACCACCACCGCCGAAAGACGATGATGAAGCGATTGTGCCGCCGAATGGTCCGGCTGTTGTAGCGGATGACGCGGCTGCGGATCCCATGTTGAACGACAAGAAAGGGATCTGGGAAGATGATTGAGGAGGCGGCTGTTGAAACGGAATCGCTGAGAATCTTCGTTGCTGGACATTAGCACCGCCTGAAGATCCACCGGTTGGGAAAACTACAGGTGGAACTGCGAAATCCTTCGTCATCTTCTTCGACAAAATTAGTAACAAGATTCGAAATTAGGGTTTCACGATTTGGATCAATTGCGAGAAAAAAAATTCCCTTTTTTCTTGATAGTGAAGCGTACAGGGTACAAAGACAGCTTTTAGAAGAAGGCGCGTGAGGGTAGTTTCGTCAGTCTATATAGTTTTATGACGAGAGATAACCACTAGTCTTCTTCGGAATTGGTTTGTTGACGTATATGTATGCTGTGATATTACCATTGTATCCTCTTTTTATAAGCAAATAATTTTTGAAGGGCCCAATGGATCTCATCGGCCCAGTAAAATATTCGATAACGTGGCAGGGTGTAATTCGTTGAAGACCCGCCGGTCTAAGATTCAACCAGCGGTGACTTCGACTAGACGGTGACTTTTTTTTTTGCCGGGGCTTCCTCCGCGAGCGAGCTCCTTCGTTCCCAATTGATTATGGCCGTCGATGGGGAGAGTGTCTCGATGCCGATGGCGGTTTCTGCCTGCGTCGCTATGGCGCTATTCTACGTTTTGATTCTTTATGCTCCCACCGTGATTCTCCGTCTCCCGTCGGCGTCTTCTTATTTAGAATATATGATTCGGAGATTTATCTGCGCGGCTATATCTACTGTAGCGTCTCTCGTCTTCACAGCTTTTGTACTCCCGGTAAGCTTCTCTCTGGAAGTCCTATTTCACGATTTGAAAGTAAAGTCTCCGTTGAATCTGTAGTAATCGAACTAAGTCATATCTAAACGAAGCTAGTTACATAGTATTAATAAGTTTCAAGATAGCCGCAGTGTCTGTGTACTCGATGAAAACTAGATGCATTTGGTTGATGTATGTGTTAATGGTTCTTCATTTAGAATGGTACACCAACAGATTCATGGCTATGATATGTGTTTGGTACAATGCAACACTAGATACAAGACTCACTGAAACTTGTCTTTTCTTGTTTGCTCGAGTGATGTTAGATTAGAAGCTGGGAGGCATCTGTTTATGGCATAAGGACTGATCATCTGGTAAGTAAGTTCTTTGTCTCACTGTGTTTAGTCGTAGCTTATTGTACACTGGTGATAGTTGAATAGGCGGTTTGCTTGTTTACACTTTCCATCTTTTAAGGTTTTGTTTTGTGATATCAAACAGTGGCAAGGAGTAGTGTATCCTCTTCTGTTGACCTCTCTCATTTATGCCGGATCTTTGGTCTCGAAATTGTTATTGCTCCTGGAATCATGGAAGGAGACTGGTGGAGGGTGTAGCTCCATTAATAACATCAATAGCTTTGTCCAAACAATCCCTGCTTTGGTAGTGACGGGTGCTTCTAATGTTTCCGTTTGGCGCAATTTCATCGTGGTAATCATCTGTTGGCCATCTCTTTTAGCTTAACTGTCAATTCTGTACTGAAAGTCTGAGACTGGATAAGACATGAATATACTAATTAGCTTAACTGTCAATTTTATATGCATAAGACGAAATCGAAAAACTTATGGTCTGTTAGATTTGGCATTTCTTGTGATTTGCAGGCACCAGTAACCGAGGAACTTGTTTTCCGAGCTTGTATGATACCTTTGCTTCTGTGTGCTGGATTTAAGATTTATAGCGCCATCTTTCTCTGCCCAATTCTCTTTAGCTTGGGTTTGTTTCGTTGTCTCTCTATGAATGACAGTTTACAACTCCAGTGAGATGAAAATTGGTGGATTTTTCTGACTTTTGGATGTTCTGTGCAGCCCACTTGAACCATTTTAGAGAGATGTACATCAGGCATAACCGCAGCTATCTCAGGGCTTCACTGATTGTTGGTATGTCCCAGTTTAATCTATGCCATCCTTAAATTATAATTATAATTGCTTTGTTAATAAGTCCTGAGCTTCACTTGTCCGTTGATCAGGTCTTCAGCTTGGTTACACAGTCATTTTTGGTGCATATGCATCTTTTCTCTTCATCAGAACCGGTACGTTTCTCGCATTTATATTCGTTACATGTAAATAGGAGCCCTTCTAATATTTGGCCTTGATGATGATGTCTCCTACATTGCGTAATATTGACAGGACATCTCGTTGCTCCTTTATTTGCTCATATATTCTGCAACTACATGGGATTGCCTGTGCTATACGCAAGAGGAAAAGGTAAGACATAAATTTCAAGGTTGTTTGTTTAACAAATGCAGATACAGAAGAATTAAGCTAAAAAGATGGTCATGGTTCTTCTCTCAGGTTTGGTGAGTGTGGCGTTCTTAGTCGGTGTGGTTGGGTTCGTCTCACTTCTCTTTCCTTTAACAAAGCCTCTCATGTACAATGACAGAACCGACGATTGCCCATGTTGGTTTGGCTATTGTTTGTGGAATTGAACACATCCTCCGAGTTTACGTTTTCAAATTTCCACTGATCATGTCTCGGAATCCATTTGGACAAACACAGTATTTAAATCATGGTCTTTACTGCAAGCTAATGTTCTTGATAGCTTATGTAGTTTTACTTTTGTAAATATTGACTTCTGTAATTAGACAAAAACAATCGAAAATTAAAATGGTTAGTCTCTCCTAATTCCAAAATTAGTGTGGCTAATTTGTCCCATTTTTTCCGGTAATACTCCTAGAGAGAGCTAGAGAGGAAGAAGGATAATCAACATCACAAACCATCACAAACTATATTGTCCAATGTCAATATGCCAAAATTCATTTATTTTTTTTTTTTTAAATAGAGAAACAATGATTAGAAATTGAACGGAGGTCCATAATCTTACATCAGAGAGATTCAGAAGATGATGTCTTGCATGATCTTCCAAAGAGATTTTTGAGGGGTAATCATCAAACGGAATAATTTTCTGCAGATTATTTTTTCAAAGTTGACTTTCAAAGTCTGAGTTTACCATGATGATATTCACTTAGATGTTACGAAAATTATGTTTTTAGATTCGTAGGTGTCTCTGTAATTTTCTCACCAGCACTTGAGTGAGTTCTATGCCACATCCCTACGAAATTTAAAGCTGGTTTGGATTTATCATTTATAGGTCAAGAAATTGATGTGTACTCCAATATTTTGCTTGTGTGAACTTAACACGGTGATCTCCTTCAGAAAGGCATATCGGTACTCCCTATATTGTAATAGATTCACTAGTTTTATATTTCTGGATGATTCAAAAAAGTTGAAGACTAAATACTACTCCCTCTATCACACAAAGATTGATGTTTGGGATATTTTTTTGTCCCATAAAGATTGATGNTTACTTTTGTAAATATTGACTTCTGTAATTAGACAAAAACAATCGAAAATTAAAATGGTTAGTCTCTCCTAATTCCAAAATTAGTGTGGCTAATTTGTCCCATTTTTTCCGGTAATACTCCTAGAGAGAGCTAGAGAGGAAGAAGGATAATCAACATCACAAACCATCACAAACTATATTGTCCAATGTCAATATGCCAAAATTCATTTATTTTTTTTTTTTTAAATAGAGAAACAATGATTAGAAATTGAACGGAGGTCCATAATCTTACATCAGAGAGATTCAGAAGATGATGTCTTGCATGATCTTCCAAAGAGATTTTTGAGGGGTAATCATCAAACGGAATAATTTTCTGCAGATTATTTTTTCAAAGTTGACTTTCAAAGTCTGAGTTTACCATGATGATATTCACTTAGATGTTACGAAAATTATGTTTTTAGATTCGTAGGTGTCTCTGTAATTTTCTCACCAGCACTTGAGTGAGTTCTATGCCACATCCCTACGAAATTTAAAGCTGGTTTGGATTTATCATTTATAGGTCAAGAAATTGATGTGTACTCCAATATTTTGCTTGTGTGAACTTAACACGGTGATCTCCTTCAGAAAGGCATATCGGTACTCCCTATATTGTAATAGATTCACTAGTTTTATATTTCTGGATGATTCAAAAAAGTTGAAGACTAAATACTACTCCCTCTATCACACAAAGATTGATGTTTGGGATATTTTTTTGTCCCATAAAGATTGATGTTTTGTAAACTTCAAGAAGTAATTATTGAAAATATTTAAAATTTTGAATTGTTATTGGTTTAAAATTAAATAATATCTCTTTAGTCAAAAAAATATATATTTAAACTCAATAATCATTGTTTTCTTAAAATGTGTAAAAGATTCTAAACATCAATCTTTTAGATTCATAAACCAAATGTTTTAAAAGGAGGCAATAATTAACATTTTAATATGCACATGATCTAATAAATACAGTCAATAGGATATAACTTTGATCACGTGATTTAAAATTGGTAGTTTGGTAGTAAGTACTCCTAAACACTTTTCTCGTATCTTCTATATCCCTTATGGACCTTATCACTATACTTTATCCATATATAATAGTACTTGGTAATTAAAAGAAAACAAACTGCTTTATGATTTATATATTACTTTGAAAATAAAATTGGTTGAGGTCATAGAACTCCTAACTAACATAACTGTGACAGAAAGAAACTACAAATTAAGGTCACATTAATTTTATTGCTACCCTTAGCAATTTGTTATTTCATCAAGACCATGTAATTTATTAAAGAAAATAAGGGAAAAATGTAAAACCCAATAACAAAAGGGATATTAAATAAAAATGTAAAGAGATACTGGTTGTTTAAGTTAAGAGAAGAGCAGAAGAAGGGTACAATGTAGTCCCAGAATCCACCATGTCCTAAACAACCAAACCCCACATGAAAAGGCAAAATAGAAAAATCTAATTAACATATAAATGGAAACAAAAGTAGAATATCCCTGAGAGAAGAAGAATAGGTCAGAGAGAGCACACAACACTTATGTCCTTTTTCTAGTAAATCAGGAAGAAAGAAAGAAAGAAGAACCCACCAAATATAAAATTTAAAATAACTACTCGATAATTAATAATAATAATACTACCACTAACCAAACTATTCTTAACTAATTTTTTTTCTTACATTACTACACCAATAGAAAGAAAAGAAAATGATGATATAGGGTTCTTCTAGTTAACCAAATCCAAATCTTGTCCTAAGGAGTTTGTTGTTGTTGTTGATGTTGTTCCATGATCTGGATTAATGTCCAGAAGCAGAGCTTGATGATGAAGAGAGATTGTTGTTGTTGTTGTTTCCTTGGTTTGATGATCCATTGGAGAGCTTCTGTTTGAGTTCGAAGAGGAGTTGTTGATTCTCTTGATTCAGAATCTGAGCTTTCTTTCTCAACCTCTCGTTCTCCTTAATTATATAACAGTTTTGCAAGTACAGCTTCGAGTTTAGCCTCTCCATCTCGACAAGTTGTGTTTCTTCAAAACACACAAGAAAGAAGAATGTGAAATTATGTTTATTAAAAGACAAAAAAAAAAAAAAAAAAAANAAGAAGAAGAGAGATTTATTAAAGATTTCGTGATATGATTATAGATAGTTGTGGTTAAATCATTACAGCACCACATGGGTTGTGCAGCTTCACACGTTTAATGAGAAAATTTACATTAAGCAAAAATCATGACCGCATTTTTTTCGTTTTCTACCAAAAATGTTCAAAATGTTTCTTTTCTTTAAAGAAGAATCAATGATCAAACAGAGGAACAATCATGCTCTTTTTTTTGGTTGCGAGGATAAAAGAAGAAAAAATAAAGATAAAGCCACAACAACAATGAGAACAAAAATAAAGTAATGATGATGCAGTAAGCATAATGATGAAGTTTCAAAATAAAAACACCAAAACAGAGCCGGTACAAGCCAAAAAACAGAACAGATGGATTTTTATCGTAAAATAAAAATGAGAAGAAGAAGAAGAAGAAGAAGAAGAAGAAGAAGAAGAAGAAGAAGAAGAAGAGAGTTTTCGAAAAAGAAAAACAAATAGGGTTTATTTATTTGGTTGCCTTTGTCTGAAAGAAAAGGATATAAAAGCTTTAAGATTTTCCAACAATTTAAAGTTTGTTATAAAGGAAAAAAAAAATAGTTGGGTTGTTGTTATGGTAAATGATAATCACGTTGCTTGTACGTGAGGGGAGACGACCATATGTTGAGTGAGTGAGTGAGAGAGAAAGAGAGATTTACCTTTAGGGGAAGAAGAGACTTAACTAGAATGGGTTTATGTTGTTGTTGTAAGGGAGAGAGAGAGAGATTGTATGAAATGTATGGAAGGTAGAGGGACAAAGAGAACAAAATGAAGATAGTGTCTCTTATATAGAACCACCAAAAGCTAGAGAGAGAGAGAGGAGAGTGAAGGGGGACATGCTTCTCTCTCCTGACACAACAATCATGCTTTGTGTTGTGTTTATGCTTAGATGGCGGCCGATTTCGCAGCTCTATATTTTTCTTTTCTTTTTTTTTGTCTTTTTTTCTTAAATAATGATAATGATTTGTGAGGGAAAGAAAAAAAAAAGATTTGTGTTGCGTCATGTGAATGATGATGATCGGAGAAGAGTGATAAAGAAAAAAAAAACTTGAGGAGGGTTTGGTTTTGGTGTATGAGATGTGCTGTTCTTTCTCTTTTCACCATGTACATTCCCGACCCGCCAAGTGATGTAATATCGTTTTGATATCATAGACCAAATAATTCTATAAATGTCATTTCAATATCAAAATGATAGAAGTGAATCCTACAACTCCAAATTTATAACCAATG
>NC_025688.1:23423995-23437432 GCF_000633955.1 Camelina sativa
AGAAGAAGAAGAAGAAGAAGAAGAAGAAGAAGAAGAAGAGAGTTTTCGAAAAAGAAAAACAAATAGGGTTTATTTATTTGGTTGCCTTTGTCTGAAAGAAAAGGATATAAAAGCTTTAAGATTTTCCAACAATTTAAAGTTTGTTATAAAGGAAAAAAAAAATAGTTGGGTTGTTGTTATGGTAAATGATAATCACGTTGCTTGTACGTGAGGGGAGACGACCATATGTTGAGTGAGTGAGTGAGAGAGAAAGAGAGATTTACCTTTAGGGGAAGAAGAGACTTAACTAGAATGGGTTTATGTTGTTGTTGTAAGGGAGAGAGAGAGAGATTGTATGAAATGTATGGAAGGTAGAGGGACAAAGAGAACAAAATGAAGATAGTGTCTCTTATATAGAACCACCAAAAGCTAGAGAGAGAGAGAGGAGAGTGAAGGGGGACATGCTTCTCTCTCCTGACACAACAATCATGCTTTGTGTTGTGTTTATGCTTAGATGGCGGCCGATTTCGCAGCTCTATATTTTTTTCTTTTCTTTTTTGTCTTTTTTTTTCTGAAATAATGATAATGATTTGTGAGGGAAAGAAAAAAAAAAAGATTTGTGTTGCGTCATGTGAATGATGATGATCGGAGAAGAGTGATAAAGAAAAAAAAAACTTGAGGAGGGTTTGGTTTTGGTGTATGAGATGTGCTGTTCTTTCTCTTTTCACCATGTACATTGCCGACCCGCCCAAGTGAAGTAATATCGTTTTGATATCATATATAGATCAAATAAATCTATAAATGTCATTTCAATATCAAAATTCAAAATGATAGAAGTGAATCCTACAACTCCAAATTTATAACCAATCTATGGTAATACAATGGTTGAATAGATTCACTTTTGGATTAAGATACCAAATTTGAGTTTTCGTACTCTGATTTCAATCATGATTGGTTATTGTGTATTTGTAAATTTTGTTAATCTCTTTCATGTGTTACCACATGGATTCAAATATACAAATGCATGTTTTGTAGTAGGGGAAAAAAAACACAACCAAGATGACATCTGCACTAAAATGGAAGTCATAATGTTGGTGGTAAAAAAACTAAACTAAAGAACAGTTCTTACTACTTACTAAGGGTACCCTAAAAACCAAATTAAATACGTAGACCGGCTTGGGTTGATAGTTTTAGATAGGAGGGGGGTAATTTTGTAGTAAGGAAAGGGTAAAGATGTAAATATAGAAGAGAGGGTGAAACGATTTATTGAGTGAAAATGATGATGATGATGAAGGGGAGGGCTATATAGGCCGTCGTCCCCCAAAGATTCGCAATGATGGTTTGGGATTGGTTCGAACCATATCATAATCATTCATTATTCAATTTAGACCATTTTCATTGCTCTCTTTGCTACTTTCATATCCCGGTTTGGTCTATATTGGTTTAGTCAACACTACTCATCATCAGCCATAATAACACATCTTAGAAGGTGAGTTCGTGTTCGATTTTTCTTCATGACCCTTTCATCATCCCTTNTGCTTAGATGGCGGCCGATTTCGCAGCTCTATATTTTTTTCTTTTCTTTTTTGTCTTTTTTTTTCTGAAATAATGATAATGATTTGTGAGGGAAAAAAAAAAAAAAAGATTTGTGTTGCGTCATGTGAATGATGATGATCGGAGAAGAGTGATTAAAGAAAAAAAAACTTGAGGAGGGTTTGGTTTTGGTGTATGAGATGTGCTGTTCTTTCTCTTTTCACCATGTACATTGCCGACCCGCCCAAGTGAAGTAATATCGTTTTGATATCATATATAGATCAAATAAATCTATAAATGTCATTTCAATATCAAAATTCAAAATGATAGAAGTGAATCCTACAACTCCAAATTTATAACCAATCTATGGTAATACAATGGTTGAATAGATTCACTTTTGGATTAAGATACCAAATTTGAGTTTTCGTACTCTGATTTCAATCATGATTGGTTATTGTGTATTTGTAAATTTTGTTAATCTCTTTCATGTGTTACCACATGGATTCAAATATACAAATGCATGTTTTGTAGTAGGGGAAAAAAAACACAACCAAGATGACATCTGCACTAAAATGGAAGTCATAATGTTGGTGGTAAAAAAACTAAACTAAAGAACAGTTCTTACTACTTACTAAGGGTACCCTAAAAACCAAATTAAATACGTAGACCGGCTTGGGTTGATAGTTTTAGATAGGAGGGGGGTAATTTTGTAGTAAGGAAAGGGTAAAGATGTAAATATAGAAGAGAGGGTGAAACGATTTATTGAGTGAAAATGATGATGATGATGAAGGGGAGGGCTATATAGGCCGTCGTCCCCCAAAGATTCGCAATGATGGTTTGGGATTGGTTCGAACCATATCATAATCATTCATTATTCAATTTAGACCATTTTCATTGCTCTCTTTGCTACTTTCATATCCCGGTTTGGTCTATATTGGTTTAGTCAACACTACTCATCATCAGCCATAATAACACATCTTAGAAGGTGAGTTCGTGTTCGATTTTTCTTCATGACCCTTTCATCATCCCTTCATTTAGATAGATAAAGATCGAAATAATAAAAAAAGAGAGAAATTATGAAGAGGGAAAGTTTTGGGACCCCAAGAAAGAAAGAAAAAAAAACCAAAATTTTGTTTTTGAAAACTCTCTCCATATGGGTTATGAGTGTGCCACAGCGTGAAACATCATAGTTTACAAGGTGGATTGTTTTTGTTTTATGGTCAAATCTTAATCATGTAGCTTCATTAACCATATATCGTCCCTCGTGGACCTCGTTCGGTTACATAATAATACGAATTATTGCACTTTCACGTTTATAATTACTTTCTCTATCAAAATCTTGTGATTTGTTTTTGGCGTTTATTATTATTACTCACGGAATGAGGCGTATTGTATTATAGTGCATGTTTTGTGAACGGTAAATTGTGTTTTCCGTTTTTGCCTTTTTGTGCTAAGCATTCAATGACTTTAAAATTCAAAACATAAGTTCGAACTCATAATTATTATGTGTGTCTTGAAATGGAACTACGAATAAATTAAAAATATGGAAGCAAGAAAATAAATAAATAGTGGTTGCACTACTTGCTTACATCAAAGGCAATGATAATTAATAAGTAGGGAGGTGTGTGTGTGTGAGTCATCTCATCCATCTTATTATTTGTTAGGGGAATTCGAAATGACCATTTTGCCCCCATATGGTTTGGTACTTTGGGTTCTTCTCTTCATCTTTTTGCATCTCTCCGTTTCTTGCGGATGTGAATATTATGATTAGCCTTAAAAACTATCTTTTGTCCTTTAAAATGTTTCTTCTATTTCCTTTCTCTTTTACAAGTCATCTTTGACAGTTCCGATGATTGTAATGTGACATAAAAAAGGTTGGTATTAATGCTTTACCAAAAATTGTAAAAAAGATTCAACAATCACTTATGTTTTGATAAATAGTTGTGTAAACAAGTACTCTTATATCTATATATTAAATAGTTATGCTACATTAATTTGTTGTATGTGTAGGACATATCAAAATGTATTATGGTCTTGTATGTTAAATCGTGTGAGTATGAAACTATTTCCCACTTTTAATCATTGTAATTTGTCATCATTTCGTCCCTTTAGAACTTTATTTCTTTTTATGTTTTGGGTCTCCATAAGGTAAAGTGCGTCCATTTGCATTGCATGGAAACATTATCATAACATCTTCTATTTTCAAAAACATACAACGAATATTTAATAAAGATTTTGTGGGGTGGAGCACTAATGATATACATAGGTCTGAAGTATATTAATTAAGAGATAGAGTGGGCTCTTTAGCCTCTTTTGCAGGTGACACATACATAGATGGAACACAGATGAATGTATAATACAAATTAATGATGAGAATTCATTTATACACTTTCAATATATATATGTGATACTTGCAAAATTAATTTCAAATTTTTATTTAGTATACACACTTTTTAATTTTCTATTGATTCATTTTTTTCCAACATAGTTGTTCACACATACATAGATAGAACACAGCAGCTATGTTGTTCATAGACGGTTTAAATATAAATTTCATTAAATCAGGGGGAAAAACCTCTAGTTGAGATCTTAAGTGAATTTTTTTTTCTTACTTTTAATTTTTAAAGAATGTTACTAGTTAATTCCTATTTGGTACGACAGAAAACCATATATGTAGAGTGTTATATGTAAAATTTGGTTTCTTATCTAAGTTTCCTACATATAGAGTTCATATACTCTTGTTCTCCGGATTTACGATCCTTATCATTCATAGTTTTTTTTTTGTTGTTGTTGTTAAGTTATCATTCACAAGGTTATACATGGACGGTCATACTTTGTTTTCAGTAATCCTGAATTAATTAATTACCTTAGCGAAGTTAATATATAAACTTGTGATACAATCTAGTAGTTAACTGTTTCTGGGATTTGTAGTGCTTGTAACTAGCCACGCCCACTCAAGTTAACAAATCATGCATATTTTTTTTTGCATGGCGTTTTTGGAACTTGCCATGCAAATTTTAGAAAGACACTATAGATCAATATATGGTGGAGAATTAAGTTTTTTCTTCATTTAGTAAAAAAATTTATAACCTTAAGGTCCTTAATTGTTCCTGTTAACTTCAAATCAACTTTAAATCGGGACAAGGAGTACTCAGTTTTTTAAAACAAATGTTCAACCAAATAAGCTACCTAAGTTTTTAAATTATTTATTTATCAAAACAAAATTAGAATTTATTATTCAAGCATTGCGCTTTCTCCCTGCATTTTGGGGTTCCACTTTGTTTTGTTTTGTCTACGCATTTTTATGGTTACTGATTTTTAATTTCATAAAAGGCAAAAAAAGTTATATAAAATGAACTAATATATAGGAAAAGGAAGAATATAAAGAGGTAGCATCGTGTTAACTTTGCTCTCTGGGTGTTACACTATCGTGCAAAATTGTATCTTTATGCACATGCGCTACTTTATATTAGGATATATATATATAAACCATTAGGTGTAACAACTAACAAATCCATCTTTGTTTCCATTATATGGATTCATGGATTTGTCCCACAATGAATATCTTTTCAATATAAGTTCGTTTAGTGCACATCTATTTGTAAACGTAAGTTATCAAAGGGACGAATTTGTACCAACGTTTTAGTAACTCCACGAAATGTGTTTATGCAAAATTTTGGTGGAGGCCGGAGGTTTTCCGAGTATGTGAAAGTTGGTCGTTGGAGAGTAGATGAAGGCAAGGCCATATGTCTCAGAGAAAACATTAATCAAGATCGCTCAAAACACTTAATTCCAATATTGAAATCATATATAAGAGGTTCGAAGGGCTTAGAAAATATGGCATAAAGCATATAACATGATGTATACTACGTACGTACTAAGTTTAGTGTGTTTTCAGTGTTTTATCTCACTAAAATGTGAGAGAATGGTTATTGGATTGACTTAAGGATCGATTTGGATGAATCAGCCTCTCCCTTAAATGATCATCAAAAATTTAAATTTATAAGATAATTTTAATTCGCATACTATATGTATGAATCACATATTATGCAAAGAACAAGAAAAAAAATCACATATTATGCGACTTATCCCTATATTAAATTGGCTTACATAATAGGTTTCTTCATGAACTCACGCGCGTGTGTGATGGCATCATCGGTTGTCATATGTGCAAAGTGCATTTGTTTCTGCTACGTTCAGTAGATTTCGTGGTTCGGTTAGCACATTCATGTGAAACGGTTAACGACATACAAGGTGATGCTAGAGTTGAACCCATGCGGGAGTGTCGAACACTATAAGTGGTCACACCGTTAAAGTAAAAGATGATCTACTATCTTTTTCTTTTTTTTTGCACTCGTTAAAGTGTAAAGATCTTGTTGCTGAAAATTTTACGTGCATGATATATATACATTAAAAGTGTATGAAATATACTCAAGTTTGAAAATTAGTAGGGAATGCATGAATTAAAATAATCGATTAAACCAATTTTTTATCATCAATAATACGCATCTGATCTTGTAAGAGTTGCCTATAAACTAAGTCGATATTCATACATCAGAAAACAAACTAGATATTGAAATAGTATGCATATAGAGGTGTCAAGTGGATGGTGTAGCTCAACTTCAAAGACCTTTTTCGGCTAGGTCTGTCTTAGTGTTTGAGCCAATGAGAAGGTAAAATTCATGGACATAAAAGATAAGGTCTGGAATTAAAACCAAACAAAAATATGACTAATAAAATATTTCATCAAGTCTAATGTCTCTAAAGTTGAAAACATTATAATCCAGTACCTTCAACATCTTATAAATTGGGTCGTAAGTATAGAGTATTAAGTGAGTTGAGTAATAAATGAAAAACCTAAGAGAAGGGAGACAAAATGGGTCTTAGGTAATCACGAATTAGAAGTAGGAGTAGCTGCCCAGTCTCATATACTAATAAACACCTTCTTCTGTAGCATCCAATGATGACAAACAAAACCTCTCTTATTATACAAAGCCCTTTATTCTCTCTTCTTTTTTACTCCTTTTTCTAACTAGTGCAATTATCCAATTTCTACTACTTTTTCAGCGTATCTTAAATACCATTTACTCAAAATTAGTGAAAAGGGGGAAAAAAGAAAAAGAAAATCTGACCTCATGATTTAAGGAAGTTATTGAGTCAAGGACGACCAAACCAAAAGAGAAGATATGGAGTTAAAATGCCAACAGTATGACATTTAATAGTACACCACTAATTTTAGAGATGAAGTTTTTTTTATGTATATGTATATGAATATTTTTTACCCTCGGTAAATCACTTTTCAAAATTCAGAATCAAATAATTTACTCTTACATCTCATCTCACTTCCGATATGAGAACCTTAACATTCCCAAAATCAAAAAGTTTTTTAAAAAAACATTATTCAACCAAATATTTCGTTTTTAAATGTCCCAACTGTAATCAGTTTTAATTTGTTTGCAAGACCTCTTTACATGTGACAAAAAAGTATGCTCACATTGATGGATAATGCATTATGCATACACACATATATTTACTGTATATAGTTTGGATGTATTAAATGATTCACTATTTTCTTAATCGATTTAAAAGATTTAAAGGGAAAAAGACGTAGAAGAAGTACTCATGAGTACTAGTCCCCGACTTCATCATGATGATGATCAACATCATCCACAATTTTGCCTGTAGATACAATTATGCATAGTGAGCCCCAACTTGTTATAACCATCTCTCATTAAATCCTCCTCCTCCTCCTTAGTCTACCCTCTTTCACATGTTCCCACTCTATTTATTTTCCCATCATAATGAAAAAACATTTAAAACTTTAGATATTATCTTTGATTGGCTGTGACTTATCAGCTCCGTTACTTGTTATATCATTGGGCCATTGGCTATGTGATCAGTACGTGACACACTTGCTGTTCCTTTAACTCTTTTAACATCCGTTGGTCCGAGATATTTCATGACTTTACATATTATCGATCTTGATGAGACAATAACAGTTTCCACCAGTGAAAGCAAAAACAGAGAGACCAGAGACTAAGGAAACAAAGATAGTTTTCATTCATTAGTTTTTAAAAAAAAAAAATCCAATATACGTGGTACCATTTATACAGATCAAATACAGAGGATGAAATTGAGATCCAAGTTAGACCAGAAGAATATGAATGGGTGTGATGATGCCATTTTCAAATGAATATGCACACATTCTAAACGAGACTGTGACTTGGAACTCATCTCTTTTATGGCTTCATCAGCTTTGCTTTCACATATTCCAAAACTCCTTCTACGTCGACTGTCCACGCCACTGATATCGGTGAATATCCTACCCACGGATTGCTTCCATTCCATCTGCAAGTTCCCATCAAAACCGTTATTTTCGTGAAATGTTTCAAAAGATTTCAAGTGCTTTTATTATTTTGTTGAACAAGATAAGTTTATAAAAAACCTCTTGAGGCCTTGATCCATGAGCGTGTGGCCAACGCATATTCCTTGAGTTTCCACCCGAACGACACCTTTCTTGTATGTGAATAGATCAGGTCGTACAACAGCCACAAAGCTGACTGGGTCGTGTAGGAACACTCCTGAAACCAGCAAACAACAAAACTTTTAAATTCAAAAACTGCAATATCTAAAGCATGTTTTGATTGATCACAGTTTCTTGCTTACCGTAAACACCATCAGATTTGACGTGCCAATCTCTGTAGAATTCACACATATCGCTTAACAATTTAGCGTGTTTCCCCTTGGAGTTGCGCAGCTCTAAGAGGTCATCATCTGAAATAAGATTAAAAACAGACACTTACTTCTTAACAGGCTTTATAATACGGAATCAAAATGCTGAAGGAGATGGGTGGAAGAAGCTTTCTTCACCTGATAGTTTAAGTTGGGTTGTGATGTTTATACCAACAACAGTGATATCTGCTCCAGATGTAAACACAACATCAGCTGCTTCCGGGTCACCATATATCTGTATATAGAGCAGAGACCGAGAAAAATGAAACTGGCATTTTCATTTTCATTGACAGAAGATTAAGAAGAGGTTAGAGGGATGGGATGGGTTTACATTAGCCTCAGCTGCAGGATTGACATTTCCCAAAGAAAAGAATGCTCCACCAAGAACAACGATTCTCTTCACCTTACTAGCAAATGAACTATCGCGTTTGATGGCCTGAAACAAGAAAAAAACTTTTAATGGTCAAAACACAAATCCTGTTTTAAGATTAAAGGAAGGGTTTTTATGATTCTTACTAATGCCAGGTTGGTTAGAGGTCCGAGGGCAAGAATGGTGACTTCACCCGGATATTCTGAGACCTTCTCATCTAGAAACTCAGCTGCACTTATCTCAGATTTCGTTATACACGGAGGAGGAAGTGAGACATCTCCTAGTCCATTTTTACCGTGCACAAAATCAGCAACACGAGGAATTCCACCCTGAATCAACACACACCAAAGCCATAAGTTCGAGATAAAGTCACAAACGGGTTGACTTGATTCCCATATCAAAGATCTTGGCATAAATTAGGTTCAAATCCTTATCAGAGGAGAGAAGATGGTACCTTTAAAGGCTCAGAAGTACCTTCTGCGACAGGAACATCAGGGAAGCCAGCAATCTCACACTATACTTTTGCATAAACAATGAAAAGAGATCACAGACACATTCCAAAACATTTCAAAAGAAGTTGTAATGAGTGAAGAAATGAAGCATTGTACAATACATACCAGGAGTAAGGCATTACGAGTAGCATCTTGTGTAGTAACATTGCCAAACACAGTAGTCAATCCTAATATCTCCAACTCCGGTGTTTGAAACGCCATCATTATCGCCATACTATCATCTACTCACACATAATAATAATAATGTTAGAACTGATCTTGCAATTGAAGATAAACTTGTTTCCACAATCGAACTCATTTGCAACAAAAAAAAAAATAAAAAAAGTCAACATACTAAAAAAAAAGAACAATTTCCTCTGAATCTTTCTATCAAGCAAGCATTGGAGCTTAAAGATGCAAACTTTTTCCAACTAGATAAACAGATGATATAAGAAATCACCATCTTGAGATTTCGATTTGATTGGAACAAAGTTGGAAGCTTTCTGAGGTTAAATCCTACTCTATCTATACCTCAAAACTAAATCCATCTAAGATCTCTTTACTAAAACTTAATCAAACTAATCCAAAAAAAAAAAACAGGGCAAAGGAGCTCTCTCACTCACCGATTCCAGGGTCTGTATCGATAATGAGCTTCTCACGCTTGGAAGAGATACCCAAAACGTCACCGTTTGAGATCTTACCATTACAATTCTCCATACCACAAGCCATCTCTGGACGACGGAGATATAATAAAATCAAAAGGGTTTCTCACACCGGAATTATTAAAACCTCTTAGAAAACTCTCAGCTTTTCTTTCCGGATTTATAGGATACGTATCATCAGATTCAGAAAGAAAGGTCTCACCTTTTTATCTTTCAGAATCTTTTAAACACATGTTATTACTTATTAGAAGTATATACCCCCCACCAAGAAATCGAAGTGGATTAGTTATGAGATTAAAAACAATATTTTTAATGGAAAGAAGAAGACGAATTTGCTGAGTCGTCCAGCCACGCTTTTCTTATTTCTTTTCTTTTCTTGTTTTTTTGGCTTTGTGACTTGTGACAGATGGATATTATTATTTGTTTCATTTTCACTCTAATTGAGATTATCCCTAACTTTTAAAAAAAAAAAAATTAAAGCCGCAATTGTCATTTTTAAAAATCTTAACCCACTCATGCTAAACCTATCTTTCACGATAAACCCTTTTTTAAAAAACCCTGGAATATCTTCAAAAATATTTCTTTTAAAAAAGATTTTAACACAACTTTTATCTGTGTTTTCTTGTTTGTTTCTAGATTAAAAATGTACTAACTTTTGTGTGATTTGGACAGTTTGTTTAAAGAAAATAACAATAATGGAATTATCAAAAGAATAAAATAAGGATTCCATAGAATAATAATACTCCTAGAGTCCTAGTTAGTTGGAATATATATTAAAAAAAAAAATACTGTCAGATGTGCCAACTAGAGAGCAAATTGTTATCTTTTTACATATGTCACCAACGACGACACGTTGACTAGACGTTTCTTACGTTCACGCATCACCACCGATCATCTTCATTACAGATTTCTTCGACCTAACCATTTCCATTAAGAGTTTTTTTTTCTCTATATGGGTTTATTTAGAATCTTAGCCCAATCTATCTTGGGCCTATATATGGTTTTATTTATTTATTTGTGCCCGTTATAGATATCCATCCACTCTCTTGATCTTTTTGTGCTTAGGTTAGGTCGATCATAAAACATAACTGACCTGTATAATAAAACAGAATAAACCCAATAATTGGCTTTCCCACAAAGAAGAATTAATGGTATATCGACTCAGAAAGCACCACAATTTGAGATATGTCTAACTGCAGATTAGCCGAGAAAAAAAAAAAAAAAAAACACATGGGGNGTTATAGATATCCATCCACTCTCTTGATCTTTTTGTGCTTAGGTTAGGTCGATCATAAAACATAACTGACCTGTATAATAAAACAGAATAAACCCAATAATTGGCTTTCCCACAAAGAAGAATTAATGGTATATCGACTCAGAAAGCACCACAATTTGAGATATGTCTAACTGCAGATTAGCCGAAAAAAAAAAAAAAAAAAACACATGTGGTGTAGACTTGTAGTCAAACCATGAATAAAAACACAACATGGATAAAAATACCTCGACTATAAGTTTTTCTAAAAGTAATCTCACATTCCTAACATAAGGAAGAACGATAAAAGAAATTTGAGAAATGTTAGAAAGAAGAACAAAAAATGTTATAAAAACCATGCAGTAAGGAAGAACGATGAAAATGAAGGAGATCTTAAAACAAAAACAAAAAAAAAACCTATGTTTGGTGGTGGCTTGGTGGGCGACATGCTCGGAATCAACAATAATGGTGCTATTGAAGTTATACAAACGATAAGAATGCTCATCACATGGCTCTTTCTCAGAATATTATACGGCAAAATGAAATATGTAAAATCACATGTAAAAGGGTCATACGTAATTTTTTTATAGACAACCTGCTAACATCCATATTTATCGAAGCAAGGCCGGCCGGAACCAAGAGCAAATGCATGCTTGTGATATATTTAAATCGAGCATGCACCTTAAATACAGAACAGAAGGATTGAGAGAAATCTGCCCGAACACATGTACAGATAATTAAATTAAAGACGTATGAGGAATAATAAAAGAGAAAGACACAAATTAAAATCATAGCCGACATAAAACGAATAATGAGGGTTACATGTCAAAAGAAATCATAAACCAACAAAATTCGAAAGTAAAGTGGGAACATGGGACGGACGAGAGAATCTTGGCGGCCGTAAATGAGATTTATGCCGATTGTTATATAGCCCAACCTTCTCCATTATCTCTATTATATAAAGATGGTCCGGATCAGTTGAACCGGTTTCAATATCACGAAAAAAAAAACAAACTCAAAAATTCTATAGAGTCCAGTTGTATAAGACGAAGTAATTGTCTAACAACAATATTAGAAAAACCACATGAAGACTTTAAAAAATTACATATATATAAACGATGAAAACTAGGGTATAATATGATTGATATAGTGATAAAGATACTAGTCACCTTGACAAAGATTTGGATAAAATGCAACTAGGTATCAACAACAGTGATATATATATAATAACTTATCACAATGGGAAAAGAAAAAAATATCATCCGATCTGAGTTTGGGCAAATTTTATTGTTTGTATGCCCCATATGGTGTGACATCAGAGAAGGTATGTGCACATACAAGTATATACTAAAATAAAGTTTGAAGGAAGAAGAGAGAGATGCTAGAAGATAAGATTACTACTAGTGGAACATGGAGAAGGAAAGAAGGGCTAGACTTCAAATTTGGCTCCTCTTCCAACCTGTCTTTTTCATATATTTTTCTTTGCACGCAAACATTTTTTAACATCAATCCATACACATTAATTTCAACATATAAAACTATTTCTTCACTTAAGAGAAAGGAAGAACAAGTTACATAGACAGTCGTCCATGGTAAAAACAAAAAAAATTGATCCAAATTGTAAGAAAAATGTTTTGACTTTTGAATATTGTGTTTGTAGATTAAGATTCCTAGTTTTGTGGTATAAATCATATCATAAAACACGGTTTCAAAAAAATCAATAATAGAATTTGGCACCAAACAAACATTATAAATATCAGTGGGTTTTGTAAAATAGACCTCTCTCAAAAAAAATATCATAGAATTAAAGAATGATTTAAATTATAATTTGTCCTCCATCCATACATCATCATCTTCTTCAGCTCTCTCTTTTAGCATATGATATATATTGCTTCTCTCTTCTCTTATCTCTCTCTCTCTCTCTCTCTCTCTCCGTTTCACCCCATTATAGAGAATCCAGTGAATCAACCAACAAACAGGTAACAACAACAAAAAAAAAACCAAATCTCTCTCCTCTTTTTAAATCTTGTTTTTTTTCACAATCTCTCTTGCCGTGTTTTGTTTTTCTTTTTTTTCATATCTCTGTTTTTGGTTACCGAGAGAAAACGCAGGAAACATTTCTTGCAAAAACTCTCTCGGTGACCATTTTACCTAATCTTTTTTTTTGTTCTGTGTGTTCTGTTTCAGATTTGATTACTTCTTCTTCCTACAAAGATCTGTGTCTTTTTTTAAAAATTGTCGAAAGATATAATATTATGGCGGAGGAACATAGATGCGAGACACCAGAAGGACACCGTCTATGTGTAAACAACTGTGGTTTCTTCGGAAGCTCAACAACGATGAATCTCTGTTCAAACTGTTACGGCGATCTCTGTCTCAAACAACAACAACAAGCTTCCATGATATCAACCGTCGAGT